>NC_056732.1:482318098-482408098 GCF_019279795.1 Protopterus annectens | reverse complement strand
TGTATATAGGTTCCTAGGTAGGTACTAGGCTTTCAGCCCCAGGACCTATATAAGCCTAGCCACAGAAGTAATCCCCAGGGTACATTTCCTATTTCCCATCCAGTTGTCCAGATTTTTCTTAAAAAGGGCCAATTAGGTGTTGTTTGACATGAATGGGCAGCTTGTTCAGAGTATGAGAAGTCTCTGGGAGAGGGCACCTATCCCTCCAGCAAGTTCTGTTTTTTGTGTTGACAAGGTTTAGGTCCCTGGAGCGTGTAACCCAAAGGGACTGGGATCTTTCTAAGTGTAGCATGTCCAACAGCTCTGGGTTTGACATGACTTTGTATGTTAGGCAGAGATCACCTCTGAGCAGGCGATATGCGACGGAGGTGAGCTGGAGTTTCTTAAGATAGTCTGCATAGGATATTTGTTTGAGGCCGGTGATCCTCTTTGTTAAGTATTACTGCAGTCTTTCCAGCTGCTGCAAATGTCTTGTGAGGTACATCCCAAATGGTGCATTGTACTCTAACAGGTCAAATGAGGGCTGAGTAGTGGGGTACTATGACTTCTCTTTTTCTAGACGAGAAAACTTTTGTGATGAGGTGTGCCACATAGAAGGATTTCCTGACTACTGTGGCAATGTGGTTATCAAAGGAGAGACTACTGTCTACCTGTGTCCCTAGGTCTCATATCACACTTTCAGTGTTGACTGGACTACCGCCTATGTGGTAGTTCGTTGGCACAGGGTTTTTCCTAAAGGGGATGACTATGCATTTGTTGTCATTGAGCTTGATGCCATGGCTTTGACACCACACATCTGTCTCAACGAGGCCCTTTTGTAGAATGTCGACATCCTTAGGGGATTCAATAATGGCTCCCAGTTTGCAGTTGTCTGCGAACTTTGTTAGCCATAAGCCCTCTGTGTTGGCCTGGACTTCAGAGAAGTAGATGCCGAACAGAAGGGTACCCAGGACTGAACCCTATGGTACTCCACTTGTCACTGGTCTGGAGATGGATTTGGAGTTGGCTGCTTTCATGGTGTGGGTTCTGTCAGTGAGCCAGTTAGCCACCCATCGCGTGACAAAGGTTTATGCACAGTTTTGTGAGTTTAGCCTGTGTGACCCACCTTACCCTTGTCCACGGTTTTGGTGACTGCTTCAAAGAAGTCAATCAGGTTTAGGAGCAGCATGGTCAAGTCTTAAGGTGGGAAAATAAATGTCTGACAAACTTTATAAAATTTAACTGCTTTTCTGGAAACTGAAGATTGGGAATCGGTGTTTGCCACAGACAGTGTTAAAGACATTCTTCGAGAATGGTACTAAAATGAGGCTTATCTTCTTATAAGATATCATATCATCTCCTCAAATCAAGGGGGTAAATCCATTTCTTTCTATAAGAACACCTAATTCATCCTCGCTATAGTCTGAGAAAAGGAAAATTCCAGCAAAGGAAGTTAAGAGGACCAAGTTTCCTCTGAATCAGATAACATGGCTTGTGAATTTGTGAATTGTGAATTTGCAGGAGAAGAAGCCATGTCCCCGTCTATGTCAGAATTCTCTGATATGTCTTCCTAAGGAGCGTTTCAATGATCTTTTTCACGAAGTATTCAGAGTATCAGGATTAGCAGCCTATAACAACTTACTAGCCAAATTAAGAAAATCATCTTTTCTGATAGACAATATGTCTTCAGATGAGCAATGTTTAACCTATTGTTTTTTTTCTTTACGGGTATTACTGATGACCAACACAGAGAAGCTACTTCTACCTTATCCGGAGGTCTCTTGCCCAGCTTACATCAAATGGGATCCTCCAGTGCATCTTCGTGGCATGGAAAAGATGCATCTCCCATGCCTGGTTTGGACACTGGAACAGTCTAAGTGGACATGTCTGACCTCCGGTTCATGATGGCTGAAAGCACGACACCACAGAAAAACAGAGAGGTGAGTGGTCTGACGAATGACTACTGGTCACTGCACAGCCACGCACCATCAACTGAAGCATTGGCTGAGTCCATGGAGTCAGCAAGGGCTCTGATATTTTTCTTTCTTTCTAGGAACAGCAGAGTTCGGACCAACAAGAGTGGAGAAAGTATCTCTGTCATGACCAAGAATGATGCTTCAAATATAGTAAGTTACAGTGTAATGAGCTAGTTGGAAGGTAAATTGACAATGTTCATGAGTAGTACACTAATATCCTGTCAACCTCCTTAGTACAAATTTTAGTCTGACAGAAAGAGTCAGTTAACCTGTCACACACTGAACACAAGCACTAACAAACTTAAAGTTCCTGGCCAAATAAATCACTTCCCAATACTAAACTTAAACATAAAATACACACAGTTTTCGAAAGCAGTACCTCTTCTCAAACAATAGCACCAAAATAAGTCAAAGCTGCAAACAGCAGTCCCTAATAGGAAACTTCCAATACTAGAAAGATACTGAATTACTTAAAGGGGCAATACCATTAAAAAGTCTAAATAAAATCAATAAAAATGTTTAAAGGGGTACACTGCGTGTGAAAGAGTTCTGCACTTGAGACTTATCCAACAGACAAAAAGCTGAAAGCCATCTGCTGCTCATGTGAAGTCTCTGAGCTGCTTCTTCAGATGGCAGCAAGGAAGTACTGCAGACTCTTCAATTTGAGTGCTGATTTTCTTCCACTGGGCTGCCCAATACACAATCAGCAGAAGGTGTGGAGGGAGCCAGAGCTTTTGGAAGATGGCCAATTGCTATGTCTTAGACAAGACACAATACATATAGCCTAAAGGTTACTACAGCAGTGGGGAAAATAACATCTATTCTAATGGCATTACAATGTGTTTCATAAATTTTGAATGCAATATAAATTTATATCCTTTTCTCAAACACAAAAATAGCACCCACCGTTAAGTTTATAATTCACCATATCTTCATAGGAAGCAGTGTAGCACAAGTATGGCATAATAAATTGTAATATAGTTTTGTACAGAAAGATATCCTTTAATGAGTAACTCATGCTCATCTCATAGTTGCAATAGGTAATTTATATAGCATCACCAATTATTTCCAGTCTATTCTCCATGAAACTCTAGCTTGCAAACTGAACTTAACTATCAACTTATAAATCATTATGACAGGCACATTTCATCCAGAGTTTTTCATGTGTCCACAACCTTACAATATACTTACCACTTACTATAGTCAATTTACCCTTTTAACATCAGAGTAGCAGTTGTAGGAGTTACTCCCTAAAAAAGTGTATTTTTTTCTAAAGGCTGCAACTCCACCTACTATAAGGTAGCATTCATCTGAAGCCTTTGTACCTTTTAAATAAATCAAGGCTCTATAATAAAACATCTCTACTTTCATCAAAATGATCATAACTAAAAATATATAAATCTCACTACAATATCACCTTAACATATGAACACACACAAACTACTACTACTAAACATTTGTTTTTGCAGCTCCCCTCCCAAAAATCCACAAACATGAGGACTCTTCCACAAGCCCCTGATCTCTATATATTCAACAACTAAGGCTGCACAAACAGAAAAGAAAAATTAAAAAAAAAAAAATAATTTTGCTTTTTTCCCTATTCTCAGAGTTCCTCACCCTCAGGTATTACATTACATAGCACTTGTAACATACCAACCTCTAATGTACGTAATATGTCAACAGACGAACACTTTGAATACACAAGCACATTTACTAAGTGATGAGAGAACAGCATTTGAAAAAAAAATATATATACTGTTCAGCTACATCAAGCAATAACTCACATTTTATTCAGTTCTAGAAACAGAATTAAAAACACACAGACACGCACATCTCTCTCTCTCTCTCTCTATATAGATATATATATATATATATATATATATATAAATATATATATACATATATATTCTCTCTCTCTCTCTCTCTATATATATATATATATAAAATAGTACAATAATTTTTTGGTGTGTGCGACCATGCATCAAACTCGGAAGTAAAATGAAATGATACTTCTTCTTCTACTACAGATAGTAATTTAATAAAGTGCACCGGTAAGCGCTTTCACAACAGCTTCTTCAGACCAAATAGCACACATTTACAAAGACTCCTATATGTACTAACGGTGAATCATGGCGTAACTTAATTGTTAATTGTGTGTTAACCTTTAACAACATTTAATACATCAGAAAACACAAACATAAAAAATATATGAGCATATCTAAAGTGCAAGCCTTGCTACATCGCATCTCACTATATATATTTTTAAAAAATATGCATGTTAATAAACACAAATACGAAAATTATAAAAATAAAAAGTATTAAGTATACTTATTCATTTATAATACATATACTTCCTAGACATGTAAATTTATTATGTATAATAAATATTATATAAGTATATGATGTAAATTTATTATGTATAATAAATATTATATAAGTATATGTATAGTATATTATATAATTGCCTAACAGGCTTTTAAAACAGGTTTAAGAGATGCCCTTTCATTAAGGCCATGACCTCTATCTGCTCTGAATTTCAAAATCCGTCATTTCTCTTTTTTCAGTACTGTTCCTAATGTTTCCTTCTCTGATGATAGGATTAATAACATCTACAGCCATGAATTTAAATGTATGATGGTTATCAAACATCAGAACATGTTTGGCTAAAGCATTGTTCTGATGCTGTATTTTAATAGCAAATAGATGTTCTCTGATCCTTGTTCGAAAAGATCTATTGGTTTTCCCTATATAGAATGAATTACATGTGTCACATTCAGCTAGGTAAACTATATTCGCTGTATTAGTCAGCATCTATTCTATATGTATATAACTGTCCAGTATCTGGATGAATAAAGTGGCCTTTGGTGTTAATATAGCTGCAATAGTTAAAATGTTCACATGGGTTGGTTTTCGAGACATCATTTGAAATATGTCTGTTGGTGTTGAAACATAGTAGTTTTTTAAGACTGGGTCTATTTTTGAATCTAAAAGATGGTTTATCTCCCACAATCTCCCTAAAATCAGCACTGCTAGTAAGTATCTTCCAATAATTGTTAATAATATTGTAACTGGCTTTGTTGTCATTTGTATAGTACATTGGTATTTTTGTATTCTTATCTTCTTGTCTAATTCTATCATGTTCAACCCTGGTGGAAAAATAAGGTGCAGCTCTATCTTCCCTTAATACATCCAAATCTAAAGGCCATTGTCAACTTCTGTTGCATTGTAGCCTCGATTTAATAGTCTATTTTTAAAATCATTTAAAGCTTCATGATAGCCTATACCTGTGGCATTTAATAGAGAAATACGCATGCCTTGTCCCCTTATGACGTTTTTAAAAATATAATGGGGATGCATACTTCGTCTATGTAATAAACTGTTTTTATGGCACTGCTTCCTATAAACTCCTGAACTGATATACTTATCCATAACTCTCTCTATATATACACATCTAAATATTCGATGTAAATATTAGAGTAATTATATGTGAATTTCAGAAAGCTAGTCATACTGTTCATGTCTATAACAAATTTTTCCAGTTCTTCCACATTCCATTTCCAAAGAAGGAAGACATCATCTACAAAACAACGATAAAACAAGACATGACTTTTATAGAGGTACTTTTTAAAAAGGCAATTTTCTTCCCAACAAGCCAATACCATGTTTGCGTAGCTATTGGCACACGAAGTGCCCATAGCTATGCCATCACATTGGATATAAAAACTTTGTTCAAATACAAAGATGTTATTTTCTAATATCACTTCCAAAGAGACTTAATAAATCTATATGTTTATGGTCAAAATCACTATGTACAGTTAAATATTCTCTGAGTCTATACCAATGGTGTTAGGTATCACTGTAATTAGTGACTGGACATCTAAAGTAACGAATAAGGTGTCTGACTTTAACATTTGTGCATTCATATAATCATATAAATCCAACAAAAATAGTTTAGTGTCCTTGAGAACAAAAGTATTCTTGTCAAGTACTGGTCTTAGGGCTTTCTCTACATATACCGAAAAAGGTTCGGTACACCAGTCTTTCCCTGAGTCTATAGGTCTCATTGGTGGATTTAGATTGTCTTTATGGACTTTGGGTAAACCTTGTATAGCAGGAATCATAGGAAACTCTACTAACAAGTAATTACCCAAGTCTGAGGTAATATCAAAGCTTTTAATTAAATCAGTAATCAAGTTAAAGAGTTGGCATTTAATTTCTTCGACTATCACTATCTGTAAGTCTGTAGTGTTTTTCATCACTCAACAATTTAAACATAGCTTCTTCATATCCTTCATATTCCATTACAACTATGGGGCCACCTTTGTCTGCTGGTCTAATTGTAATAGTGTGATCATTCCGTAGCCTGGATAAAGCTGTCCTATCTTTGACTGTAAAATTATTGTAACTTTTGTGAGATTTACTTGCTTTAGTGTCACTATAGTATTGATGTAATTCATCCTCTACCAAGCTATAAAACACATCTGTTATTGGATGACTATTAGGTATATAGGTGCTTGGTTTCTTAAGACTAATTTTCCTTTCATTACACAACATACCAAATTCATATTGTAATAAGACATTTCTTTAAAACATTTTAATGTCTATTAAAACATCTGTCAAATTATTAGTACTAGTCAGAATGAAACTTAAGCCTTTGTTTAAGGCATTAACTTAATCTGCACTCAATACTCTCTGAGATATTCATAATCAAGTTGTCACTGTTCGCTGCCACATTCTCTTGAGAATCTAGTTGGATTGTCTCTCTGTTGAATGTTTTTGCTTTGTCCTGCCACGACTGGCAGAACGATCTCTCTTCATCCCTTTCTCCATTGATATGGGAAGGAGAAATTGTGGAAAGCCCATAGAATTCCTGTTGTTACTAGGAACTTTAGGCCTAACTATTTCTTGATCTGCGGTTACCACATCACTATTATTATCATTATTACTATGAGTAGTCACTTTGCACAGACGAAGATGGAAGAGCATTATACATTTGAATTCTCAGTTATTTTATCTGTTGAAACATTCTTAATAGGATTTGCTTCCTTCTGTTTATTACTGAAATGAATGGCATTGCCACTAACATTCAAAGCAGTATTCACTGTAGTGTCAGTTAGCCGAGCAAGAGCAGATGTAACATTCTGTGTTGCATTAACAACGCCCATTTGTTTATTTTGTAAATGGGCAACATTGACTCTTGCATAGTTATGCCCCATTTCTCTATTAATCCTAGGCGAAGTGAAGACATGGCCTTCCCTAAAGTCTTTAGTATCTCTATCAATTTTAGTACGCTTTTGTTGTAATAAGTGTCTTTCGTATACTAAAACACCATCTAATACAGTGCTCAAAGCCCGGTCTACCATACTAGAAGGGAAATGATTATACAAAACTTCTTGCTGTTTTAAAATAGAATCTTTAAGCTTCTCTTCTTCTGGCTTAAAAAAGTCAATGAGCAAATTAATATAGTTAAAGCTCACCTCTAAATTTAATTTCTGCCAGCTTGCCAGAAGTTCTGGATATAAATCCCCATATGTAGGCATCTTCAAAATTCTTAAGCCCCTCGGTACTATTCTTCTGTTTACACATACTTCAAAATGCTGTCGCTGCAGTTGAAGCCATTTGAATTTCATAGAATCACCCTCCAATTTCTCCACGGCCAGACGTAGGTCTTCTAGATCGATTGTATCGTCCGGTTTCAATGTATCATTGTAATTAGCCTCATGCAAGAACAGTGGATTATCTTCATTCCGTATACACGCCATAAACTTCTGTAGTGGGCCTTCGCCTCTCCCTTGTAATCCTGTTTGGTGGTTGTCCGTTCCAACAGACCCGATTGGTCTGTGTATATCAGTGGCTATTTCAATTATTCTTGCCGGTTCTGGTGGTCTATAGTCTAATTCCAGATTAACAGTTGTACAGGAACCATCAGCCATGTCTCCCAAGAGTGTATGAAAAGTCAATAACACGGTGCACTTTATTAAATTACTATCTATAGTAGAAGTAGTAGTATCATTTCATTTTACTTCCGAGTTTGATGCATGGTCGCACACACCAAAAAGTCTTTTACTTGTGTTATATTTTATTCTTTTGTTGGTGTGTGTTTACTCCGTTGAGTGTACTATTTATTATCACATTATATATATATATATATATATATATATATATATATATATATATATATATGTGCATATGGGTCCCTATCAGCTGACTTGAGATTTCAGAAACTCAAACTCCATATGGTTGAGACCATATGATAAAGTTCTTGAAAACTTGAAGCTTTTGAATGGAGATTGCAGTACAGTGTAAATCAGTAAATTTACCCCCTTCCTCACTGTAGTGTTATCTTGGGAGTTGGTATATACAATTTGCAGGGGAGTGTGGAGGGTGCATGGGGGCTTGCCCCCCTGCAAAAAAATGTAAAAAAAGTTTTTTTGTGTTTTATTTTTGCCGGGAGTTTTCAGAAACACAGTCATACGGTTCCTTCAACATCCCCCCCCCCCCGAGTTTCAGAAAAGTTGATCATTTGACATAGACCCATATATTTTATATATATATATATATATATATATATATACACATATATATATATATATATATATATGTATATATATATATATATTCATCCACTACGGTTGATTGAAAACTCAACTGATTGAAAATGAAATTACTAGGACCACTTCACTGAAAGCTCACGTGATTGAAACGCATTTCGTTGAAAGTCATAAATGGCCTTTTCCCCACTGTAGTGCGACCCTGGAGTTAGTATATAAAGTGTGGGGGGCACAGCCCCCCACATATCTGAGTTATATATTCTCTTTTGGAAGCAGTTATTTATTGCAATTGTAAGTATCACTGTGTATAGTTTAAAATGTTTATAATATGTGGGGGGCTAACACCCTCCACACCCACCCTTACTTTATATACTAACTCCAGGGTCACACTACAGTGGGAAAAAGGCCATTTATGACTTTCAACGAAATGAGTTTTCAGTGGAGTGAGCTTTCAGTGAAGTGGTCCTAGTAATTTCATTTTCAGTCAAGTGAGTTTTCAATCAACCGTAGTAGACCCATATATATATATATATATATATATATATATATATATATATATATATATGTATGTATGCATTTATGTATATTCTAAGATCACACTATCACAGAGAAAAGTGAGAAGTCCAATCTCTGTATAAAGAGCTGTTCACTCGAATTCCTCTCTCAAACAGCAACCATCATATTGTTCTACTTGATGTTAGTGACACTGGACAAGAAAATGTTGACAAAAGAACACTCAATGAATTATCCCTCGAATAAAAAAAATAATAAAAAGACTCATACAACTGTGCATCACTTATGAAGAATTATAAACCATTTATGTCATCTTTGGTAACAAAGTAAGATAGTAGACAATAATGACAAAATATCTTGCAATACTGTCCTTCCAAACATCAGTCCTACTCCTCCTCTACTGCATATCCAGAAAATGTAGACTTTTGTCCAGGTCACATATATTTATTTACCATTTGTTTTGGTCCAGGTCACATATATTTATTATTTTTTCAGTCCCGTCAGACCTCATCTGTACTGGCCCCCCAGTGACTCATGTCCATGCCGGGTCTACCAGCCATCTTTCTATCCCCCAGACTTACTCCAGTATTGCTCAGGCCAGTCCTGGATCCTAAGGGTGACCTGGGGACACAGTTTATCTGTGTGCTTCTATCTGTTTTTCTTTTTTGTTTATGCACTACCTTCTTCCCTTCTAATCCTTCCCCATGTATTGCACCAGAGGGCAACTCCTCTCTTTCACCATGCCTCCCCTTAGGGAGTATATCAACTAGTGCCCTCATACTTATCTTGAATAGGAATATTCTTACAGAAGGCTAATTAAACAGCAGCTAGTACAATGGAATAACCTTTCATAACCTCCTGTTAACTTTTTTCATGTTTGTCATATGAAAAAGCAATAAAGTGTGCTAAATGTTTAGAAATAGTTTGCCACTTGAAGATTTTGTCTTGAATGAAGTGGCCAGATATCCTGATGCCAACACTTGAGCATACATAATACAGAATGCAGAATAGTCTTATGAATTATTCTCTTGCTGTTAAGAGCAGACAGGCAAACTGACTGATTATATGCAAAACAAAAGGAAAGGTTGGAAATTGGATCTGTCGTCAGTGCTACCCTGTTGTCCAAATGGAAAATAATGCAAGGTATTTTTATACGTTAACAGCTCAAAAAGATTTCTTCCTGACAACATGGCTACAATGACTGTTTTCCAAGAAAAAAAACAATAAATTCATTAGGAAAACAGGTTCATATAACTCGAAAGTTAACTTCTTAAATATAAAATTTTATCCCCAAAAGAGAGGCCGAACATATGTGCATGGCCATGTGTGCAGGGCACTTTTAAAAGCATCCTCAAATGACTTGTTAAAAGCTGTATACCTGCAGAAGGGCAGTGTGAAACTTCACAAGAACAAACTTCATGGATGACAAACCAGTCCTGGATTTTTTTTTCCAAGTTATTCAGATCCCACATTTTGGACTAAAGAGTCGTCATGGTAAGTGACTTAAAGGCTGCACCCAAACAGAAGAGGTGAGATTCCTTACTGTATACTTTCTAGCCCCTCCATACCTCTCAAGTGTCCAGATTTTCACAGAATGTCCATATTTTTGCATCATATCTTTTGTCTGTTCCTCATAAAATTTGTGTTTTTTTACAAGATCACTGATAAAAAGAAGGTATAGACCTACCATAACGTTCCATGCGAGTTGCCCATCTCACCATTCATTCTTTACTGATGGGTTCAGAACCGATCCTCGGTTCCAACTCGGCCGTTTTTACAAGCTTGAGGTCAACTAGCTCATGGCTTATTCCCTTATCCCATGATGCTCTAGTGCCTTCCCCAGATCTTGTTTGCCTGCGTGCTAATACTTTTACAGAATTACCTACTGTTTAAAAGACCAGAAAAGGGTCAAAGCCAAGGAGGCGCCAATCAGAAAAAACTCTAGATCCACTAGAAGCCACAGGCTGGGGGGTTGGAGGGTGGGACGTAAGAATGAGTGGCAAAGATAGACAACTTACATGGAACATTACAGTAGGTACATAACTTCATTATGTGAAGTTGTCCTATCTCGCCTTCATTCTTTACTGATGGGACATATATATTGGCAACTTGGCATGAAACTTCAAAGTGGAGACAGCCCTGGTAGAATGAGCCTTTATTTTGTTTGGTAGTTGTTTATTTATTGAATTATAGGTAAAGGAAATGCAGTCTGATAGCAATCTGGGCAGAGTAGTCTTTGCTACTGATTTACCTTTCTTGGCATTTGAAAATTATACAAACAGTTGATCAGATTTTCTAAACACCTTTGTTCTGTGTAAATAGAAACAAAATTGTCTATGAGCATCAAGCTGGCGTAGCATATATTCTGCCTTACTGCCATACTTGGGGAAGAAAACTGGTAGATCTACAGACTGATATAGGTTGGATTCTGAACACACTTTTGGCAGGACGGATTTGTACGTAGAGAAACTCTGTCATTGTGAAACAATACATACGGGGGTTTGACTGAATGTAGTAGGCTATAGTTCTGATACCCTGCTAGCTGAGGTGATGGCCACTAAAAAGATAGTTTTCCACGTCAAGAACTTCAATTCACATGACGACGCAGGTTTGAAAGGGGGAAGAATTATCCTGGACAGAACAAAATTTAGGTTCCATGATGGTAGTGGGGTTTTAATAGATGGTATCGAAAGACTAGTGCCCCTAAGAAAAGCTTCTGACAATCTGTGAGACATGTTTGGCCCATTATCCCCAAGGTGGAAATTTGAAATTGCTGCTAATTAGACTCTCATTGTAGCTGCCGCCTCTTCATTAAAAAGCTTTAACAGGAATTCCAGAATAGAGGGAAGAGATGCTGAATAAGGATCAATATAATTCTCTACAGCTCAAGATGCAAATCGTTTCCATTTGCCAAGATATAATCTTCTAGTTGATGTCTTATGAGAGAATATCAAAATGGGTCGTGCAGCGGATGAATGATTTTGTAGCCTGGCTATGTTTGGAATTGGAGTAGCCAAGCTGTCAACTTGAGGGTTTGAAGAGATGGATGAGGAATTTCCAATGAATGAATCAAAAGATCAAGCACTGGGTCCAGGATCCAAGGTTCCTCCTGAAGATGAGGCCGCAAAAAGGGGAACCATATTTGACAAGGCCAGTAAGGGGCTATTAGAATTAAAGGTCCTTCCCAAGGTGTTGGCCTTCTGAAGAATTTTGGGTATTAATGGAAAAGGAAAAAAGCACAGAGGAGACCTGGGGGCCAATCGTGCACCAATGCATCCCTTGGGGACTTCCCCGGAGGGGGAATTAGGGCAAAGTAGTTGCTGCATTTCATGTTTGTGAATGTGGCAAAGAGATCGCAGCAAGGTTGGCCCCATTTTCGGAAAATCATTTCCACTACTTGTTTGAGGAACCACTTGTGTGCATCAATATTTCTCTGCTGAGTTTTTCCGTACCCACGATGGACTCCCTCAGGATGTGCGTTGCTACTAGAAAGTGTTGGGAGGATGTCCAACACCATACTCTCAGAGCCTCTCGACATAGGAGGTAAGATTTGGTTCTTCTTTGTTTATGTACCATACCACCGACACATTGTCTGTCTGGATTTCAATTGTTCCTAAATTTAGAGAATTCTGGAATGCTTGCAACGCTAGAAGCACCGCTCTCATCTCTAGGACACTGATATGCAAGTGAGCCTTATGATCTTTCCATGTGCCATGGGCTTTTCTTCCCTGATAATGCCCCACACCCTATATGGGAAGCATCCGTGGTCACTGTGGCTAGTAGGGCTGGGAGAATAAAAGGTCTGCCTATTGTTACTTGGTCTGAGAGAAGCCACCAACGTAGGTCTTCTTTGCAAGATTGTGTCAGTATTATTTGGTGAGACATTGGAAGTTTCTGCATTGACCACGGAGTAAAAAGAAGCCATTGTAGAATTCTCATGTGCATACAAGCAAGAGGACTCGCACTGCTCACTGCAGCTATTGTGCCCAGTACTTTCAAAACTTCCCTCGCTTCCACTTTTGTTTTGAATAGGTGATTCAACCCTGTATCCTTTTTACTGGAAGCTTTACAGTTGAAATGGCAATAAGGTGGACTTTTCATAGTTTATAGTAATTCCTAAATGGGCAAAGAGCTGTACGGTGGTGTCCTTTGCTTGTATTAGCAGCTGCTTGGTGGTGGCGGTTAGGAGCCAGTCGTCTAGGTACAGAAACACTCGGAATCCTGAACGTCTCAGGTGAACCGTGACCTACTGCCATGGATTTGGTGAACACTGTGGGGGGCTGTAGTAAGATCAAAGGGCAGAGCTTGAAATTGAAAATGACTGGCTCCCAGCCGAAAGAGCAGATGACTCCTGGATGGCCTGTCCATTCTTATGTGGTAGTACGAATTCTGGAGGTCTACCGAGCACATCCAAATGTCTTCTCCCAGAAGGGGAAGTATCAACTGCAGTGTGACCATCTGGAACTTTGTCTTTTTTACTAACTTATTTAGTCTGCTGAGATCCAATATCGGTCACCAGTCCCCTGTTTTCTTTGGAACCAAAAAGAACCTTGACCAAGTTCGAGATCCTATCTGGTCTGCAAGGGACTGACTGGATGACTCTTTTTCTAGCAACTTCTGTATTTCTATGACTGCTTGATCCCTGTGAATGGGTGGAACATCTGGGATTCTTTAGCTTTGTGGAGGTGACATTGAAAAGGCTACTGAGTAACTCCTGGATATGATGCTTTGTACCCAACTTGTCTTTTATTTTCAGCCAGGCATATGGATAAAAAGATCAGTGCCCCCTAACTGCCTTCAGAGTGGGACTAGCGAGCCTCCTTTTAGCAACACTGGAAGGGCTTACCGAAAAAAGACTCCTGGTTGTCCTGGTTCTGTTGACACCCTCTGCTGTGTGACCGGCGTCTTCCATTATTACCTCCTCCTCTAACTCTGGAGAAAGGTTCACCACATGTGTCTGGAAAAACTCTCTGGGATTTCCAAAATCACCCCCCCCCCCTTTTGACCCTTGGGAGACTCTGAAGGCAGAGAGTTTATCCTTCCTGCTCACAACTGCTTAGTGTCTCTTTTACCTTAGGCCTGAAAAGAGACGAGCCACCAAAAGGGGTGTTAATGAAGGATGATTTGAAGGGTTCCTGGAAACTGCACAAGCACATCCAGGAATGTCCAACAAAAACCTTCTTGAGGCACACCACGGCAAATAAAAGGAAACCGTTAATTTAACTCAAAACTAAAACATTTGCATAAAAAACGTAAAAACAATCTGGTTCAACATGAACAGTTAGCGCTTTCACATTTATCAAAATGCTTCCTCAGACTGTTAACGAAACATCCAAAATCAAACATTTCAAACCTCAACTCATTAACTCACTAGCCAATCAGTGTATAGATTAATCATTTGAAAAATACTTTTAAAGAAGTTCATTTCATATAAAATTGCTTTATAACAAACATATAAAATACAACTATATACAGAACAATGAAACATACTAAGAAAAAACTGAATGAAAAAATGCAGTTATATATAATTTTTTTTTTATTTTATTTATTTTACATTTGTTGACCGGGCTAGTCTGGCTGGATACATGTCCATTTTCACACTATAAGCTAAGAAAATTACAAAAAGATAAAAATCTAATTATTCTAGAATATACTACAATCAGGAAAAATAAAAAACAATGGAGGAGGGAGGAAGTCAAGCAAAATCAAGTTAAAAATATGCAGATAAATAAAATAATCACATAATTGCAGAACTTACACTACATAAAAAAACTAACAGTAAAAGAAATAGAACTAATGATGAAAACAGGAACAAAGCCAATGATTTTGTAAGTATTGTTTAATTTTCTGTTTGAAAAGTGGCAAGGATGGTGTAGTCAAAATATGTCAAGGTAGGGAGAAGAGATTCTTCTTTCTATTGTGTTACTTACTGAGTCACCTGTGCTGTTGTGTGCCTTTTTATTTTTTTGTCAGAGTTTACTAGATTTGGTTTCTTTTAGGTTAGTATAAATTGGGGAAGCATATAGGAGGGTAGATAGAAGGGTGAGATGTGCAATCTTGGTTCTGGTTGTTAGTTTGGGTTAGTGAGATCAGCTCAGTAGAGGAAGGTGCTGAGCAGATGAGGTAGGAAATGGGTAGTAGTGATGAGATATGGTTATTCCATATTACGGCTGTCTGTTGTTGTTAAAATAAGAACTAAACCAATTAATGAGAGATTCAAGAATGTTTAGTAGGAGAGGTGGTTGACCATGAAAGAAGCTTTTGGAGGAAAAGAAAAAGAAGAAGAAAGAGAGTGTTGTTTTTTTTTTTTTGATGTCTGTACTTAAAATGCTAAAGCCATGCTGACAGGTTGCAATTATATTGTGAAGAGAGAGGTAGTGCGAGAGTTGCTGATGAATACATTTTCCATGATTTTTGCAGGATTATGTAAGAGATTTTCCAGATGTCAGGGATAGTTCCCTCTTGGATAGTTCTGTTTATAAGTAAGGAAATAGGAGATGCAATTTTTTCTTTGGCAGCTTTCTGAAGGAATAGAGAGCTGTCAGCAGAAGGGGTGCAAGAAAGGTTTCAGTTTGACAATGAGTTTGTAGATGAAGTAGTTTAGGTAGAGTTTAGAGAAGTTGTAGGAGGAGTAGATGCTATATTAGATGGAATATTAGGGTCGTTGGTGTTCATTTGTTTTGCTAGAGTTGGATAGTTAGAAGAAAAAAAAAAAAAAAAAATAGCAGTCTGGAGTTTTTACAGTTCCTGGGGAAAGTAGTCTGTTTACTGATGACCAGATTGTTTTGCATTATTATGATGGGTTTTCTTGAAGTTTACAGTAGAAATGTTTTCTTGTCAGAGGATTATGATCTTATAATAAGAATAAGTTTCTTAGTGTTGTTGGTAAAGCGGGGCTGTTTTGGTCTTTACTCTATAGATACGGCTGGAGCATATCTAATTTCAATGGATATAAGAAGAAGTTAGAGAAAGACTGAGCTCTCCTGTAGGAGAGAGATTTTAAGCAATTCCAATTACATCAGTTCAGCAGCAAAATGTTGTTCTAAGTTAAAATGTTTGGTAGAACAGATTAGCCTTGTATTTGGAAGGTTTGTACATTCTAACTTTTAGTCTGTGGTAGGTAGGTTTGGGAGTGGTCCTGGTGATATCATCTATATTCTGTACCTTACCTATACTTTTTGTTTTCTATATTCTTCTTGTGTATATCCAGTCTCTCTCTTTCTTATTGGGCTTATTTATTGAGTAATATGAGGTAATATTTTATGCAGGTTAAAATGAGATGAGGGATTAGATGAGATGAGATCAATCAGCATTGCCCAATAAATGTTAACATCGAATTGATTATGGTTTCTTGGGATAGGGTAGAAGGACTAGAATTAAAGTCAGCTTCTAATATTATGTTGTTAATTTGGGGGAGCATATACAATAAAATGTTGTAAATTTTTTTTTTGGTTTGTAGTTGGAGTTATGATGACTTTTCTTGGTTATCACTTCTGGTTGATATAGAGATGTTATATAATCTGTATAGTCTATGAAAATATGTTAAAAGCACACTTAAAACTGCTGAATAAATTAATACATATAAAGAATAGTGCATGAAGCAATATATAAGTGTATCACTAAAGCACTTTTAATAAAAATAATTGATGGCCTTAAGTCTAGGAACTTGCATGTCAACTATGTAAAACTAATGTGTCACTATTTTCTCTTCACTATCTAGTGTTTATAATCTCTAGCTGCCAAAAAGGGTTTGAGAGAAGCCCTATTATTTAAGCCAGAAGACTTATCTGCCTGTAGCTTCATTATCCATCCGGCTTCTCTTTGTTCTGTGTAATTTTTATGATTTCCTAGCCTATTATTTTTACCTACTATCTCTATCACAGTAAATTTAAAACTGTGTGTGTGCCTAAAGTGATGACGTGTTTGGCTATAGCGTTGCTCTCATCTTCTTTGCTAACTGCATATATGTGTTCACATACTCGTTCACGTAGAGTCCTGTTGGTCTTACCTACATATAAATACCTGCATGCAATGCAGGTTGCTATATAGACCACATTCCTACTCTTACAATCAGCATACAAATCAAAAGTATATCTCCATTCAGTTTCAGGATGCATGAAATGGTCACGACCGGACATATAGCTACACTGATTGCATGATCTGCATGCAAATGTTCCTTTCCTATCAGAGATGCTTGGTGATGGTTTAGTGTTCTCATAGCATAACATTCTTTTCAAAGTTTTTGTATTCCTATAGGTATAGCTTGGTGTAGATCCTACCACATGCTGAATCTTAGTGTCCACTGTAAGAATGTTCCAATTCTCATGGAAAATATCTCTGATTTTCACATTATTAGTGTAGGGTATAACTATTTTATTCAACTTTTCCCTATTATCTGGTTTTGTGTGAACAACCTCACCACCAGTTCTCCTATGTATAAATGGCTTCCCTATTGTATTCCTCTTCACATCATCTCCCTGTCATAGCATCACTATCTCATTTTGTTTATAGCCTCTCTCATAAAACTCATTATGTAACATATCGATGGTCTTCTTAAAGTTGTTTTCATCACTATTGAGTCTAGAGGCTCTCAACATCTGGCTTTTCACTATATTCTTGTAAGTATGTGGGGGGGGTGCATACTGGTACGATGCAGTAACGTATTTCTCCTGCATTCTTTCCTATATAGCTGTGTCTCTATATGTTGCCCTTCTTTCAAAAATAATACATCCGGGAATTCTATTTTATCAGTGGACCATTTTTCAGTGAAGGATAAAAAGTCTGTGGTCCCACTGATGTATTCAATAAACTCTTGGAGCGTATCAGCAGTACCCCTCCATATTAAATAAACGTGGTCAACAAAACGTCTATAAAACTGAATATTGTTGCCAAAATACATACTCCTAATGATATATGTGTATTCCCAATATGCCATGACTATGTTTGCATAGGAGTTGGCACAGGGAGTACCCATGGCTACTCCCTTCTGTTGTATAAAATACTGATCACTGTAGACAAAGACATTATTTTTCAAGACTATGTCCATCGGCATGGCACATCTTATTATCAAGTCTCTGGGTATCTCTTTTTCAATCAGGAATAATCTCAAGTATTGTATACCTGTATCATTAGGAATAGAAGTGAGCAAGGAAGTGACATCAAGTGTCACCATATACTCTAGTTCATCATTCATATCTCGAAACTTATATTCACTGAGACTCTCCATAAAATGCTGAGTGTCCCTAACTACAGTAGATGCTCTTTATACTACACTTCTAAGATGTTTCTCTTAAGTACACCGATATTGTTTCTGTCAGCCAACCTTTACTAGAGACAATTGGTCTCATGGGTGGATTTTCTATATCTCTGTGTACTTTAGGTAATCCTCAAAGTAGGGATTGTAGGTATTTCTACAAGAAAATATTTATACAAGTCAAAATCTATAACATTACACAGAAATAAGTCATATAGCTCGTCATGTACTCCATTTATGACCTTATTTAACTATATTAAAGTGAGTGTTACATACGTCTCCTTATCCTCTAAATGTTCTTGCATTCTTGATTCATACATGTTAGCATCTAAAATCACAACAGCTCCGCCTTTATCGGCGGACCTAATCACTATGTTGTTATTTGCTTGCAGTTAGAGAGCTTTCTGTTCATCACTATTTAAATTATAAAAGTCACCTCTAATCTTGCTGCTATTTCCATTGTAAAGTGCTAGCAAGTCCCTTTCCCATGCCTTCTCAAATGTTTCAACTAAAGGATTCATTACTGGCATGTAAGTGGAAGGTTTCTTAAAAATATTATTATTACTTATAACGCCTTGACTCTGTTTATCACAAAAACTCAATTTCAAGTTAACATTTCCTGTAAACATCTTGAGATCTATTAAAATATCTGTTCAATCTACATTTTTAGCTGGTATGAATGAAAGTCCCTTGTTTAATAACTTTCTCTCATTTGCTGACAATTCATAGCTGGAAACATTAATAATCAATTCTGACTCACTGGTTTCAACGTTTTCTACAGGCAGATAAGTCATCTGGCTTAAATAATAGGGCTTCTCTCAAACCCTTTTTGGCAGCTAGAGATTATAAACACTAGATAGTGAAGAGAAAATAGTGACACATTAGTTTTACATAGTTGACATGCAAGTTCCTAGACTTTTAGGCTATCAATTCTTTTTATTAAAAGTGCTGTAGTGACACGCTTATATATTGCTTCATGCACTATTTTTTATATATATGTATTCATTTATTTAGCAGTTTTAAGTGTGCTTTTAAGATATTTTCATAGACTACACAGATTATATATATTACTGCATTTTTTCATTCAGTTTTTTTTTAGTAGGTTTCATTGTTCTATATATAGTTGTATTTTATGTGTTTATTATAAAGCAATTTTATATGAAGTGAACTCCTTTAAAAGTATTTTTCAAATGATTAATCTATACACTGATTGGCTAGTGAGTTAATGAGATGAGGTTTAAAATGTTTGATTTTGGATGTTTCGTTAACAGTCTGAGGAAGCATTTTGATAAATGTGAAAGCGCTAGCTGTTCATGTTGAACCCGATTGTTTTTACGCTTTTTATGCCAATGTTTTAGTTTTGAGTTAAATAAACGGTTCACTTTTATTTGCCGTGGTGTGCCTCAAGAAGGTTTTTGTTGGATTTTCTATTTTGTGCTTTATTTGGGGCACTTCATCCCTGTAAGTGGTATTTTCTACTACATCCAGGAATGTCTCCGAAGGGCAATTCCTGAACCCGCTGACCTACTCACTTCATCGGCTGCATAAGAAACAACCTCATGGATGAGTTCACTAAGAAATTAAGGGTGGAGAGCTGAGATGATGTCTTTTCTGCTTTCCCCTCAGCTAAAGAACCCTGGAGAGTGTCTCCCAGCTCTTTAAAGAGATCTCTCTGTAATCTTGTGAAGTGAGTTAGGTAATTCAGGGACCTGAGTGTGAAGGTTACTGAAGAAAACATGTGCTTTCCATATCTGTCCAGTGTGCGCGTGCGCGAGTCTTTGTTCGGAGGATGAACAGAAGTGGACGTTTCCGATGATTCCTTTTTACTGGCTGCCGCCGCCACCACCATAGCTTCTACAGGAACACCTTTTGTCAAAAACGTTTTATCTTCAAGAGCAGTTATGAATTTATTCGACTTCTTGGGGACAGGCTCCACTGTGTCTGGAGACTCCCATGCCTTCCGACAAACCAGTTCCATAAGTTTGTCGAAAGGTGGAGACACCCAAGTGGTGGAAGGTCGAGACCTGAAAGCCTTCAAGTACACAGACTCCTCATCAGAAGTGAATGGCTTCCAGACGCCTCTCTATTTTAGGATCTCTAGGATGTCAGCAAAGGATACATCCTCAGATGGCAACCATGAGGACCCTTCTGATTCACTGAGGTCTGTGTCTGAAGTGATTGACTCCTGTGGGAAGTCCAAATGCTTCCTCTTGCAAGTTTCCTTCCACTGAACCTCTTTGGAAGGGTATTTCAGAGAGGTTTTGGAAGATAAAAGTCTTCCCACTGGGGCTTCCTGGGGCTCTACGCCTGTGTGGAGTCGGTTCTGCTGAGATGGAGACCAGTGCCTATGGGATGAAATGGTTGAACCTGAAGGTGAGGCAGTCTCTGAGGACAGCACTATCCTCATAAGTTTATAAGAGCAACATTTAATGAGTTCCTATTTTGGGGCTTTTACCCCCCCCTCCCCCTTAGGCTTTGTCCAGATTTCTTGCTTTAAGATGTTGAGATGTATGAGCCTCTCTCATTACCTGAATGACTAATCAGAAAAGAAAAAAAAAATATCCAGCATTCAGAAGAGAGAGGTGTCATGGGATCACAGGAGATTACTAGGCTATCAACCCGGAGGTCATTTCAAGCCTAGCCATTTCATACCAATGTAATACCATAGATAAGTTAGTTAATACCAAAGACTGCATTTAGTAATGACTGCCATGTCCAGGAGGGTTGTGGGCACTATTCCCGATAATTTATGGTGCCCCATCCACTCATCCAGCTTCCTTTTGAACAATTACACAGAGGTGCTCTGTTTCACATGAAAAGGTAGCCTACTCCAAAGATGCGACAGTCGCTGGGAGATAAATCTGTCCCTCCAATATGTCCTATTTAAGTCACAGGCCATATTTAGTTCCCTGGAATGGGTGGCCCTAGTCCCATTAACAGGTCTGCTGCTTGATGTGGAGTTGTCCACTTTAATAGTGTGTGTCTGGCTTGTGAGCCAGTTTGCGACTCATCTTACAACAAAGGGGTTTACATTCCGTTTGCTAAGTTTATCGGTAATGCCTGGGTGTGAGATGGTCTCAAAAGCCTTTGCCAAGTTGAGCTCTGCTGTGTGCACAGATCTGCCCTCATCAATGGCCCTTCACACATTTTTGAAAAAATCCACAAAATTTAACAGGCAGGATCTGCCCTTGATGAAGCTGAAATAAGTAGGATCCAGGGTCTGGAGGTTGCCTATGTCTTTATTTATGAGGTCCATAATGATGCATTCCCTGGTCTTACAGAGGAGACTGGTCAGGCTTAAGGGTCTTTAATTCTCTCGGTCTGTTTCTAGGCCACCTTTGTGGAGGGAATAACTGTTGTTGCTCTCCATTCTGCAGGAACTAAGCCTGTGGTTAGACTATGACTGAAAAGGGTACATAATGTTTCAGACTGTTTAGAAGACAACTTGGGATGCCATCTGGCCCCAGAGAGGCTGCGTTTTTTTTGCCTTTGACAAGGCTTTCATAATCTCGTCTTCAGATATGGGGGGGGGGGGGGGGTTGAGATGGATTTGGATGGGATGAGGGGTGAAATTTTTGCCAAACCTATCTGCTAGCAGGTTTGCTATCTCAGTCAGTGTGTGTGATGCCATTAGTCCCTAGTTCTGGATATGCTTGGGTCCTACCTTTTAGGCTAGGTACGTAGCTGTAAAAGGCCTTACGTTTTTCCTTGGCTGTGCTTGTTAAGTTTTTCTCAGAGAGGCCCTTACAGGATTTGACAAGTTGTCTTATTTGCCTGCTGAGGCTGAGGAGGGTGCGTTTCCATTGCTAGGGTCTCCTTTTGTTTTCATGGACAGCAACCTTTGCATTTATTGTAAAGGTTGTTGATGCTGGATGTCTACCATGGCAGCTTGTTTTTACTTGGGCTTCTGGCTTTGTTTCTTTCTGGTACAACTGAGTCTATACACTTATGCAAGTGATTGTACAGGGCTTTAGTGCAAGCTGTGGTGTAGTTACCACTTCCAACTGGAGGAGAGGCTTGGAATGCATTTATACCTTCACCTAGGAGGATATAGTTTTGCCTTGGTGAAGTTTTTTTAGTCTGATTTTGGCCTTTGTGAGTTCTGGTGTTAGTGTCAGCTCAAAGGTGACTGATTTGTGGTCAGATTTAACTAATGAGGATCCGACTGTTGCAGTAGTGCATCCCATTTGACATGCTAGTGAAGACCAGATCTAGTATGTCTGTTCCTCTTGTCGGGGTATGAACAATTTGTTCCAGGGCATTTGAGTTAAAGTCAAGGAGCTTTTGTGCTAGCAGGTTAAGGCTAGTGCTGGTTTCTTAGCTGATGTTGGGAAAATTGAAATCCCCCATAACCACAGTGTTTGGTAATATTTGTACTGTCTCCAGTTTGGTCAAGTCACTGTGTATGTCAGGAGGGATGGTGATCTATAACTGGCTAGGACTTAAATGGGGATCTTACAAACTGTAACCTGAACTTCGAGTAACTCCATGGAGTTGTTCAGTCTAGCTAGACAGGAGGCAAATTTATTTCTAATATAGACAGAAACACCACCTCCTTTGGTTTTCACATGTTCATTTTGCATTCTGAAGATGTGGAAGGCATTGTAGCCTTGCAAGGCTGAGGTACTCAACGAGGCCTTGAACCATGTTTCTGTGACTGCAAAAACATCTACACCTTCCACTGACAGAAGTGATTCCAGGTTGTGCAGTTTTTGGTTTAAGCTCCTAGCGTTTAACAGCGCAACCCTTAATTTTGCTTGGACTGGCAAAATTCACACCATTAAGTTTGTTTTTGAGACCTTGCCTAAAAAAAGGCACTATGGGGGAAGCAAGAGCTTTTGCCAGCAACCAAAATCCTAGAGGTGCCAAGTGCAAACAATCTCTGGCAAAGCAGCGAGGTTTGTCGACCATAGCTGACAGGAACTGGATCTCCTTTGAATGACGCCAAAAACTAAGCCATTTATTGAAATCCATCATTTTTTGTTTATACTGCAGCATAGGTCCAGGTGAGGGCAGTATGTTGCTCAAGGCTAGGGACATACCTGCCTGGGACATGTGCTCAGAGAGCTCAATCATGTCTCTCTTCATATAGTCCAGTGAGGTACATCTCAGGTCATTCACTTCAATGTGACCTATGACAGAACCATAATGGTACTTGTTCCTGAGAGACCTGAGTGCATGCGTGATCTGACTAATCTGGCATAGGACAGGCAGCTGACTGTGACTTTCTCCTTGTCCAACCTGGTGAGTGGGACATCTGCTTGTCTCACTACTGAGTCTCCAGTGACTAGTAAATTTGTTTTTTGAGTGTTATGCCTTATGGGCTTGGGAGATGAGAAAGCAGTATTGCTATGTATCATGGGTACTGTGGGAATTGTTAGTTATAGCAGTCTTGTGTTTTGGAGATCTCTGGCATCTCTGCAATTTTTTTGAGAGAACCTTCATGTATGTTAATTTTTGTGCTGGATGCGTACTGTGTATGAGTAGTGGTGAGTGGGTTTGACTACTTCTTCCGTGCTACTGTTTTGAGTGAGAGTGAGCATGGATTCAAGATTCTTGGTGTAAATACATGTCACACACACTGTACTAGAGTGAGTTATTAGTAGAGGGTTGTCGGTGTAGAAGACAATTGCTTACACTTGAAACTCATACTCTTCTCTCACTGACACCCCTCCTGGATCTGACAACAAAGACTCCTGGTTCATATATCATTGCAAAATCACCAATGTCTTCCATTCATCCATATATACAAGTCCCACAAAAAAAGTGCCACAATTTGGGAAAATGTTGTAATTAAACCCTTATCAAAGCAAACCTACCCAAAACATACATCTCGCTCCCATCCAATATCATTCTTCCCAACTCTGGACAAACTTCTAAGAAAACAGTCTACACCCAACTGTCAATACATGCACCAGCTTTCTCCTCCAAACAGCACAGATTCTGGTCTGGACAAGATACTATGACAGCACTTCAGTCCCTAACCAATGACATCCTGCAAAACACTGATACAGACCTCCTTACATGCGGCCTATTTATAGGCACAATAAATCATTTGACCTCAATGACCACTGTATTCTCTTAAACAAACATAACCAGAATTGGCATCAAACCAGATGAGACTCCCTGGTTTAAAGCCTGTCTCACTGACAGATACTTCCGAATTAAAATAGGATGTTTCCAAAAATAATCTGCACCTCTCTTCAAAGCTCTACCACATGTATCCATTATCGCCCCTCCTATTCTCCATATTCATTAACAAACTTTCTTGTAACCTTCCGAATCTCCCACTCATCCTCTAAATAGACACCATGATAATTTACTGATCAGGTAACTCACACTAACATTCAATCTCAGCTCCAGTCAGACTTACATGAGCTCCACTAATGGCTCAAACAAACTACTACTCAACCGCTACAACACCAAAACTATGCTCTTTAAAACTCTGCAGCAAACTTAAACACCTGACTCTTAACCATCTTTGACTTGCACAACGAAACCAGAGAAACAAACCCCATCTTCAAATACCTAGTATTATGGATTGAGCAATCTTTAAACTTCCATCTCCACATAGACTGAGTAAGCAAAAATAAACTCCCACCTCTTCTGAGCCAGACAGATGTCTATCATAATCAGCCATCAGCAAATTTCTTCTCACTCAGTTAGAATACAGGCTACCCATTTTTGCATCTGCCTCCAAGATAAATACCACCACAAAGTGAACAATCTCCGTCAGCATTTACCAATTCATTAGAAACTCTCCATTCTGTGACCACTGTATCGACCTAGGAAAAAGCCAGATGGTTTCCCATAAAAATAGATTTAACCTACCTTTTAAGATCCCAACATTACAATTACTCCAACTCCCAAGACATTTACTCCCCTTGCTGTTAAACATCATGAAAAACCTCCTCATGTAACCAGAGACACTAAACATAAGCCACAGCAACTCTTATTACGCCTAGAACAATAGCACTGCACATGCATTCTCCTTTCAGACACCTACTCTCTGGAAAGCCCTCCTAATCTAGCTAAAGGAAATCAACACTTACTCCAAACTCAGAATGCAACTCAAAAAGCACCACTTCATCCAAGCCAAATCTTTCTGCTTCAATACAAGACATACCACTTAATACATTATCCCCTCTCTCCTTTCCATTTTTATTCTCTTGCAGAATTAAGAAAGATTGACCCACTTTAGAAACTAATGCAAATATTTTACTTTACACTCTACTTGTTTACTATTATGTTCATATGCAGTTCTTCTATGCAACTAGGCTGAGCCTGAAATCCATCAGTATAAATCAGTACACTACTCTGGTAAATATACATAACTTGTATTGTCAGAACAGCTACACCACACTGAATTAGACAGTTCAAGTTATCATCTATCCCTCTTACTACAGTTACCGTGTAAATTATAAGTGTAATATTATCCAGTTATATTATGCACTCTGTCTTAGATAATATAAACAGCAAGTATATTATTTCACAGAGTGTAAATAACCATCTCTTTATAAACAAAAGCATAAACTAAAAGCAGCTACAATATACCAAATCATTCTCAAACATACATACCTGCCTTCAGCAAGGAGGATCTGACACTCCTACTGGGGTCATGAGATCAGTTGGCAAAATGATTAAGGTCTTCGCGTCCCATGCACAAGGTACAAGATTTGATTCTGACCTCCGACGAATGCCTGTTTGGAGTTCATATGTTTTTCTTGTGTCTTGGTAGGATTCTTCTCCACCTCCGAAAAATATGCGGAGTGTTTCCATCTCAAAAAAAAAAAAAAGAATTCAGCTCTGGGAAGCAGCACAGATTCTACATGGTGCCCTACAGTGGAAGTGTTGTATAAACCAACCGCTTTGGGCATCTACTGTGCTGTGCAGTATCCTCACTACAGAAGAACACTGATCACAGACTGTGTGCTGTAGCAGGGATAGCCACTCAGTGTTGTAAAACAAGGCTCTAAGTGATTTGGTCGTGTTGAATAAAATCACCAAATGAGCACAGGCATTTGCCGGTGATAAGTGGGTTGAGGACTCTGCCTACTCACACCAACACCAGGGACCCATGCTAATGGTGGGATGGCTGTATGTGCCCCTTCTAGCCAGTGTATAACCAAGATAAAACCCAGCGGCCCTGGGTCAATAAGCTACTGGCTGACCGGAGTTCAATTGCCCAGCTTGGGTCACCTGGGATAGCTCTGTTCAGTGAAAGTTGGACGTAAAACAAATTAACCTGCCAAACATGAACTAAGAATTGCTACACTCAATGTAGGTTCACTGACAGGAGGCTGGACATTCTATGCATCCAGGAGACAACATGGAAGAGCAGTGCAGTAAAGCCACTTGGCTTGTGATCCAATGTCTACTACTCAGGTGAAGGACAGGCTAGAAATGGTGTGGGAATTGTGATGAGAGACAGCCTTCAAAAGACAGTGAGGGATGTCATCAGAATTAGTAATAGAATCATGACAATCAAGACTCCAGTGTAAGGATATGGCACTTTTCATAATCTCAGCCTATGCCCCACAGCAGGGTCATGATAGTGAGGAAAAGAGTGTGTATTCACACAGCTGTTGCAGGACCTACTCGATAAAGCAGGGTAACATGAGTTAGCATTAATAATGGGCGACTTGAATGCGCATATCAGGACAAAAAGAACAGGATATGAAGGCTGCTTGAGTCCACATGGGTGGGGCAACAAGAATAAAGAAAAAGGCCATTCTAGACTTTTGCATGGCAAATAGCTTGATAGTAGCCAACACATGGTTCAGAAAGACAGACCGTCACAAGATCACATAGATTTGTGGCCAACATGCAACTCAGGTACACTTCCTCTTAGTAAGGAAAGGGCACTGGGGTAGAATGAGTGACTGCAAAGTGATGCCCAGTGAAACAATTGGTCCACAGCATAAACCACTGACTGCCACAAACAGCTGCAAGCAGTGATCAGAGAAGGCTCTAAAGTCAACAGAAACCAGGCTGAAGTCCTGGAAGTTGACTGGAGAAAAAGCACAACAGTTCAAGGAATTACTCAAGACTCTAGCACCTGAAGAACAGGAGGAAGTAGGTGGAGCTGAAGAATGGCAGCCCCTCAAAATAGCATGAAAACAGATATGCAGTCAAGCCAGGTACAGAAATAAAGTACATAAGGAAAGCTGGTGGTGGTATGCAGAAGTCCAGGAAGTCATCAAAAGAAAGGAGTGCAGGATAAAGTGAGAAATAGAAAAGGCAGACCAGGCTAGGAAGGAATACTGGTTTGCTTACAAAAAAGGCTAAGACAGCAGTTGCAACAGCAAAGAACCAAGCATCAGAGGCACTCTACCAACTTCTGGAAAGTAAGTCATTAGATGGCACAAAGAAACTATATCAGGTTACAAGGCAAAGACAGAAAGATAAAGAAGATAGTCAGACACCCTTCATATGGCATACCGGCAACAATCTGCTCATCAGTCCACAGGGCACGAAAAGCAGATGGAAGGAGTACTTTCAGCAGCTTCTGAATTAAGAAAGTCCCGCAGAAGCTGTACTGCAACAGACACAGCATATGATGACAGAAGATGAGGAGCCCACCACTGAAGTAAGAAAAGCACTAAGAAAAATGAAGTCAGGGAAAGCAGCAAGCTCAGATGAGGTCACAGCAAATATGATAAAGATGCTGGGTGAGATATGGGGTAAAATGGCTTCTGAGAGTACTCATAGCAGTGTGGAGAGAAAGGTGTAAACCAAATGACTGGCGAATAAGCATACTAGTGCTGGTGTTCAAGAACAAAGCGGGTACTCACGACTGTGGGCAGTACAGAGGTATCAAACTCCTGTCACAGTGCATGAAGGTTCTGGAGATGGTGACTGATAAATGAATATGTGGAGTAGTAGAAAATAACATTGGAGATGAGCATTTCGAAATAGATCAGGATGCAGCACAACTGATCTGATCTGATGTCTGAGGTGAGAAAGTAAGTTGAGAAGAAGCTATAGATGAGGAAAGAGTCCAACCGTGCATTCCTAAACTTGGAGAAAGAATATGACAAAGTCCCAAGAAAGCTGATTTGGGCAGGCCTGCTGTGGCATGAAGTCTCACAAACATTGTTAGAATTAGTGTAGGTTATGTACAAGGACCCAATGAGTGAAGTATGAACAGTGTTCAGTGTCACAGAGGGGTTCCCAGTGGGAGGGGCGGTGCACCAAGGTTCAGCTCGGAGTCCACTGCTGTTCATGCTGGTGATAGACTACATTAGCAAACAGGTCAGAGGGGAGAGATCAACAAAGTTGCTGTATACAGTTAAAGTGGCAACTGGCATTACAAACAGAAGCTGAGCAACAGCTTCAGCAAAGGATAATGCAAAACTTAAGGCACATGGGATGAAACTGAGTACAGATAAGACAGTAGTAATGGCAGCAAATGGAGTTCAGAAGAAGCTGAAAATTGAGATAGAAGGGAAGAGACTGGAACAGGTTAACACCTTCAACTATCTGGGAAGGGTGACTGAGAAGGGAAGTCTGAATGAGGAGGTCAAAGCTAGAATCAGAGGGGCTGCAGCCATCTCACACAGAGTGTCAGGTATAGTACATGACAGAAGAATGCCTAATAAGTGGAAAAGTAAGGTGTACAAAACAGGGGTGTGAACAGTACTACTGTATGGTACAGAAACCTGGGAAGTAAAGGCACAGCAGCTGAGGAAGACAGAGGTGATGAATATGAAGTACCTGAGACAAGAGGTAGGGTGCACACTGTGGGACAAAGAATGAAATGAGGACATAAAAGCAGAAGCCAGAGTAGCTCCAATTGCAGAAAAGGTCAAAGTGAACAGATTACAGTGGTTTGGGCACATGTGCGGAAAAGCATGAGAGAATCTGGTGAAAATTATTTGGGACAGACAAAAAAAAAGTCAAGAGGAAACAAGGGCATCCAGCAAAGAGGTGGATGGATTGTGTGAGAGAAGACCTGTGACAGTAAGGCATGAGTGTCAAAGAAGGCAAAAGAGCGGCACTGAAAAGAAAAAGACGAGGACAGTTGACATGACACTCCAACCCCATGTAGAAAATGGGGGAAAAGGAGTTGATGATGATTCAGTAAGCAAAATATGAAACATTACATCATTCTTAAAAAAAAAAAAAAGACTCGGCTTACAGACACATTTGCTACACTGTTATACTACATTAACTCCTTTGTTGGCCACATGAGAGCTGGGCACAGGGCTCTGTGTTGAGCCCACTCTTGTTTGGCATTTACTTCTCAGAAGTCAAGAATAATGTCAAGGGTCTCTGGCTCACCAAGTATGCAGACTACTGCAAACTGGAAGCCACCACTGATGATCTCCATGACATTAACATCCTGCAAGAGGGTCTAACATTGACAAATGAATGGTGCCCAAGACCCAGATTAAAATTCAATGCCAAGAAGTGCATTATAGTGCTTTTTGGGAAAAAATCTACCCAGGTTAATTACTCCGTTGATAAAACACCTCTAAGAGTTGGCCCAGTAGTTAGGGATCTGGGAACACAAGTAGACAGTAATCTGGCCTTTGACCAACATGTAGTCAAGGTTGTAAGAAAATCATTCTATGTTGTCCAACTTATAAATAATGGCAAGGTGTCCAGTTCCAAGGAAGTTACAGTACCACTGTACTCAGCCCTTATCAGATCCATCATTGTGTACAATGCATCTTCTATATCATGCACCTGACCAGACATATGCAACAGATGGAACGCCCACAGAGGTTCCTCACAAAGAGAATCGACAGTATTGACACACTGTCTGATGTAGTGTGCCTTAAAACCCTACCTCTATACTTAGTCTCCTACTGGTTAATGAAAGGTCATCTATGCCTGGCATATAAAGCATCTTCATATTCAGCCACAATGGACCTTTTTGCACGTCCCAAAAATGAAGAGTACCAGAAAAACTAGATCCAAGGTTTTAAACTTTACTTGCGACATAAACAGAACATGCTGGCAAGAAAGATAAGTCTCCCAAAAAATCTCCACATTCTGGAAAATGCTCCCCAGTCCATGAGGAGCAGAGTCCATACTTAACCTTCTTCAAACATAACCCTGTTCACAGGATGGGAAATCGAAAATTCACCCCGGTCTGACTGCATGTCTCCAATAGACAGAAGCAGAGAGTAAATATTTCCTAACTTACTACCGTCCACCACTAAACCTTTAGCAACCTCCTAATTAACATAACCCTCCAAACTTATGCCCATGTTACATGAGGACACAACTTGGTTGGGTTAGGTGACTAAGCTTATAAAGGCCCTGTTGGTCATTCGTTAGCCTAGTGTATATACCTATGAGAATCTACTTCACAAGCTCAAAATTTTAAAACTTCGAATATACCAACTCCAAGATTGCAATACAGTGAGGAAAATGACAAATTCCCCGTTCCCTGCTGTACGGTGATCTCCATTCAAACCATTCGAAGGTTCAAAACTTCAGTCTTATGGTCTTGACCATATGCATTTTGAAGTTTCAAGCTTGCGAAGGGAATCCTCCTATGAACATACCTTGCCTTCCCAGCCTCAAACTAGGGTTGCCACCTTTTCAAATGCCCAAAGAGGGACATTTTTAGTACAAATGTCAGATTTTGCAGGCTGAAACATACTCACGGCCAGTACAAAGGACAGAACTTCACTTTTTTGCCTAAATAAAAGCTTATTCTTGTAGCATTCTAGTTGATTGTTCTGTTTCTTATAATGCTTAGGTGTTTCAGATACAGAATAACTGTTTTATGCAACTATTACATGAAATATAGGAAATAAGTTTGTCCTAAAATCTCAGGACATTTGCCATTTTTACATTTTTTTTGCAGGACACAACTGCCCAAAGAGGGACTGTCCCTCTCAAAGTGGGACAGGTGGAAACCCTACCTCAAACCCACAACCTAGTAAACAGTTATAATGTCCAAACTAATAAATATTTAACTGAGAGTACACAGTGCTCAAGACCTGAGACACACAAAGAGCATAAAAAATAAACTATACGGCTATTCCACAGGTAGCAAACACCACCACCATTTTCAGATGTATATATTCACAGATATTAACACACAGGCTTGAGATTACTCCATGAATAACACAATAAAGGTAAAGAAGTAAATCAACACTTACTTTAAAAGAGAGCTTCTGCCATTTTACTGCACTCAAATCAGTATCTAGCAAAGTACATATTTTTCTGACCAATCCTTGCTCCTGCTATACTGGCAGCTCTGAATGAATCACTCATTCTGATGAAGACTGTATTCAGTGACATGCACTGTACTAAACGAATACACTTCATTAATAGCAAACATTTCCTTTGCACTGCTGTTTTGCATCCAAGCTGTTATAACCATGCGGCAGCATTTGTATTAATTTATTACAGACCGTCAACATGATCACTGCCCTAGAAAGCTTACAGCTTTGTTTAAATACTTTTCAGCAGAACATTTTATGCGTTTAGCCACAATACCTCTTCGTTTGTTGACAAGCTCCATATTGGAAGCCTTTGACAATCATAAGGCTTCCATTTCATTGTTTCCTTTTTTTTTTTTGCATTTTAACAGTTCTAAGCTTTCATTTCACATTCATACTTTCAAGCTGGATTTTAGAAGTTGCCTCATTCAGCAAATGTCAATCTTTTCCAAAGTCAAATTTGCTGCCATCATTTTTGATTACACACGCACAATTTCATCTCTGTTTAGTGAATGTCAGATTGCTTGCCAAACTCGCACCCTTAAACTCTATGCTTAATATCACTCACTTAATCTTTTATTTCTAGAGGAAAAACAAACTGAAAATGTGGTAGGTTCTTCTTTGCCTCATTGTATGCCTGCAATTTAAAAAAAAGTAGGTGGGCTTTCCCGTCCTTTGATTCCAATGCAAGGAAATGAAAGTTTTAAAAAGTACAAACAGCTTTCTGGAACCTACACAATACTGAAATCATACTGTAGGGAAGAAAAGAAATTTAAGGATTGAGTTAAAATGTAGGAGAAGGTGGAGTTTTCCTTTAAAAAGAAATCTTCACACTCAATCTCTCTCTCTAGAGTGGAAGTGTTTAATACCCGAAGGCTGACTTGCCTGTGACAAAATATATATATATATATATTTTTTTTTTTTTTTTTTTATGTTTACTCATACTGACAGCTCAAAATTGAATCCACAGCTTCCAGATTTCACAGACATTTCCCTACAGCCTCATAGATGGCAGTTGTAGTGTGGCTATTTCATCCCACAACTGAAGAAATGTAGTGATAATACAAACTAACTATGGAAATAATGAGATTTGTGACTTCACAATGCAAAAACAGTCATTTTATCCTGACAAAAACTTAAAAAAAAAAAAGCAAACAAAATGAGACTAAAAGGCAGAATAAGGCAGCAGCTAGCTTACTCATTATTCTTGGTCTTATATTCCTATGTATCCAATTGAAAGAATGCCCTGCAGAAAAACACATGGTAGCACAGAAATGCAACAAGTCAGGAAAATGTCAGAACATGTTACAGAAGCATTTTAAAGATTAAACAGGATTAATTCTGGTACTGTTTTATCTGTTACTGCTACGAAGAATGTCAAATGGTCATATAATAAGGCATAGACACAATGAGCTACCTAATGTCCAAAGCTTTACTGAAGACGGGCATTCACCCCTCCCTCAATAACATGACCTACTATCCGTTTTTTCATGCAACTCCTTGAAAAGACCACTAACTTTTTCACTGGCGCTCAGTTCACCTTCTTCTAAGCTACTAAATCATGACTTCTCCATACTATCTATCCCATGGTACAGTTCTACGGTTAACAAGTCAAGCTTTCCCTGAAATAAATTTGCCAAGAAAAATAAATCAATTTCAGAATAAAACTAGTATATCTTGTGCATACAGAGCTGGAAAATCCCCTTTGCCTGCTCACATTCCATATAAATAATCTTTACTAAAAGAAGCATCAAAATCAATCAGGCCTGTCATTTTCGACAGCTGTGGAAATCGAAGCTGCTATATTTGTACATGGTCACAGAAACCATAGGTTCACAGGAGATTACTAGGCTAATGGCTTAAGAGCCCTTGCAAGCCTAGCCAATAAAAATACAAGTTACATACTGGTTGGGAGAGTGGCCTAATGGTTAAGGTGTTTGCCTTACAAACACAAACTGCAGGGATTGAATCTCACAAGGGATAATTGGCTAGGCTTAAAATGGCTCACAAGGCTAGTTAGCTTAGTACTAATCTATGAACCATAACTTGGCATCTGTGTTGTCCATTTTCATTCTCAAAGAAGAAAATGCCAGAGTATGTCAAACCAAAAGATGGCCTGCTTTCTGGATATAATTTCCAATTTGTAGTGTGAAACACAAGTATGAGTCTTTGTCCAAGTGACTGCAGCACGGATTTCATCAACTGAGGCTCTATAATAAAAAGTAAATTTAGTAGCCATAGATCTAGTAGAGTGAGCTTTTGGAGTTTGTTGGCAATTCAATTCCTTTTTGGAAATAAATGTGAGTAATACAATCAGTAATCCATTTGGCCAAAGTAATTTTGGAAACTGCCCAACCTAAACAATTTGGTGAGAAGGATGCAAACAGCTGATCAGACTTTCTGTACTTTGTTCTGTGAGGATAGAAATGTAATTGCCTTTGAACATCAAGATGATGCAAGACATATTCACCATTATTAGAACATTTGGGGAAGAAAACTGGCAATTGAACTGACTGATTAATGTTTGATTATGTGGCTACTTTAAGCATAAAGGAATGGTTAGTCTGTAAAGATACCCTACATTTATGGAAAATGGTGTAAGGAGATTTGGCTGTTAAGCCTTGAAGTTCGGATACTCTCTTAGCTGAAGTAATGGCTACAGAAAGGTGGTCTTCCATGAAAGAAATTTCATGTCACAACTGTCAGCTGGTTTGAAGGGCTTTTGAGTAAGGCCTTGAAGAACAGGCATAAGATCTCAATCCATCTTATTGGAGGTCTAAGTAGAAATATGTCCTTCATGAAAGCTTTACATAACTTGGAAGTAGAGAGAGAGAAGGATCCCCCTCCAGTATGAAAATTAGATATGGCAGCCAGTTGAAGTTTTATAGAAGAAAAACTGGCTCCTCCTTGAAAAAGAGAGTACTAAGAAAAAAGAGAATGGCTGAAATAGAAGCTGAGAAAGGGTCCACATTCTCCTTTGAAGCCCATATGGAAAATCTCTTCCACTTGCTGCTGCAGACCTTTTTAGTAGAGGCCTTTTGAGAAGCCAAAATTATGTCATAGACTGGAGGGGCGAGCCAGTATTTTCTTACTATTACTGGAAGTGGAGAAACCATGTGGTCAATCTAAGGGTACGGAGATTGGGGTGCTGGTCCTCTGACGGGTGAGTAATGAGGTCCTGTTTGGGATCCAGTATTCATGGGGGATACTTGAGGTGAGACTATAAAAACAGGAGTCATACCGACGAGACCAGAAGGGGGCAACGAGGATTTCTGTGCTCTTCAACCTGCTTGCATTCTGTAGAAATTTATGGATCAACGGTAGATGGGGTAAGCACATAAAGCAGACGCGGGGTCCAATCGTGGAACTACAGCATCTCTTGGTAACTCCCCCTTCGGTAGGGATCAGAGCGAAGTACTTGTTACACTTGTTTACAGGAGAGGCAAAAAGATTGCAAGGAGGCTGGCCCCAACAGCTGAAAATGTTGTTCAGTACTGACTGATGAAGGGACCACTCACGATGAGTCACAATGGACCTCCTTCGTCTGTCTGCCAGTGCATTGTTTTTCCCTGGAATGTAGGCTGCAATTAGAAAGCAGCTTGAAGTGAATGCCCATTCCCAAACTCTCATTGCCTCTCTGCATAATGGGTAGGACCAGGTTCCGCCTTGTTTATGTACCACACCTCTGACATATTGTCTGTATGTATAGCAATAGTCCTCATTGGGAGAATGTTCTAAAAGGCTTGCAACGTTAGGACGACTGCTCTCATCTCAAGGACACTGATATGCAACTTACTCTCAGAGCGGAAATTGTGCGCCTTGGACCATCTTTCCCTTGTAATGCCCCCATCCCAAATGGGAAACATCCATGGTCACTGTGGCTATGGGGGGGGACGGTCTGGCCAGAGACAAGTCATCTGACTGCAACCATCACTGTTGATAACATCTGCAGGTTGAAGTCAGTTTGATGGGAGCTGACAGATTTTGGTAAAGAATGGACCACTGAACAGCCAGGGTCCATTGTAGAACTCATATAAAAATCTTGCTAAGGGAACTAGAATGATCGCGGCTGACACAGACCGCAGTGCTCTGATTATTAAACTTGCTGGCAGAAAAGAAGATCTAGTAAGTCCTGAATTTGCTGTGTCAACGATCTTATGCAATGTAGAAGTACCACTTGTGCTGTAGTGTTCAGCTGCGTCCCTGTAAAATCTAGATTCTGTATGGGACTCAGGTTTGATTTTGTTAGATTTACTGTAATGCCAAGGGAATCGAAGATCTGAACTACGTAATCCCTGGCTTGCAGTAGTTGATACCTCGTTGGTACAGTAAGGAGTCAATCATCTAGACAAGGAAACACCTGGAATCCTTTCAGCGTCAGGTGAGCTGCTACAACTGCCATACACTTGGTAAATGCCCTGAGGGTTGTGGTGAATACAAAAGGCAGTGCTCTGAACTGGTAATGACTGGCTCTTAGTTGAAGTTGCAGGTGTCTCCTGGAACATCTGTCTATTTTGATTTAGAACTTTAGTATTTTATTTATTTATTTTACATTTGTTTACCGGGATAGTCCAACTGGGTGAAAGCCCATTCTCAGCACAGGCCCGAGGAGAAAAGCTCCACAGGTATACAAAACAAACATATACATTTAAATCACAAATACATAAAAATCCATTTACATGGTATGCATCACTAGAGAGAGAAAAAATATATATAGACTAACTTAATGTAGCAAGGCCTGTAAATACATTTACATAACGTGTAACTACAATATAAACTAGCTTAATGTGATAAGCCCAGTTTACACAGTATGTTTTTTATGCGATAAAAAGGAGGGGAAATAGAAGATCTGTGGTGGGGTTATGTCTTTAGATATGTTAGTTCTGTTAGCATTACTGAGAGAGAGGGAAGAAGAGAAGGTTTAAAGTGTGACGATAGTAAGGTATATTGGTGGGGGTTATGTACTTACCATAACCTGGTAAATGTGCAGTCTTCTTTCATTCCTCCTCACGGTTGGGTTAAGGATCCAACTCAGACACCTTTTATACAGACTAGACACCACGTCTCGAGCTCCTCCCACTTTCCCTAATGCACTGTCCTCTGCCTAACTATCTCAGATTGAGTTTGTTACCCAAATAGCTTATAGAGTGCAGAAAAATTAGAAGGAAAGGCAAATCAAGAACCAGAGGCTCAAAATCAGGAACATCGGATCCTAAAAAGTTCCCTCCAGGTCTTCTAGAGCACCTGGGTACAGGGATGGCTGGGAAGGAAGGTGAAGAGGAATGAAAGAAGACAACACAGATACCAAGTTATGTTAAGTACATAACTTATAAATCTAATGTCTCCTTCATTGCTCCTCACGGTTGGGTTAGAATCCCCAGCTATACAACTTCTGTGTGGTCTCAAGGAAGGATATATTGGAGCACTGCAAAACAAAAGGAAGCCCTGCTCCTGGAAACAATGTCTAATTTGTAATGTGTGACGAAAGTATACATTTTTTACCAAATGCCTATAGCACAGATATTGTCCAAGAATGCCGTGGAAGAAAAGGCAGATGAGGTAGACACAAACCTAGTTGGGCAGGCCTGAGGAGGGTGAGGCAAATGTAACCCGTTCTTGGCATAAATCAGATTAAGGCAGTCAAGAGTAACTTTTGCAACTGCCTGACATAGGTGGCTCTGTGAGAAAGACGGAAATAACCGGTCTGATTTTCAAAAAGGTTTAGCCCTATGAAGATAAAAAAGTAACTGTCTATGAACATCAAGCAGATGTAATAAGAAGTTATGTACTCACCATAACGTTCCATCTGAGTAGGTGGCTTCATTTGTCTGCAACCTGTGGGTCTTGGATCTGATATCAGATCCGAGCCGGAAACTATTTATACAGCTATGGATCCGAGCTCCTAGCTCCTCCCCTCACCCATAATCCCCTGCCAATCCCAAATGATCTCAGATCTAGTTTGCCGCTCTAGAGTGTGTCAGCTGGATTTTGAGCTCCTGGCGATTATTGAGATAAGTGCTCCCTTTTTATCTCTTTAGCCTATTTTTCTGTCAGTTAATTAGTGTGTGTGTATTAGGTTTCCCCCTAGTCTGTTAATTTTTAAATTTTTAGTGTTTACCCACCCCTCGCTGGTCGTTAGTGTGATTGCGTGTGCTTGCGTTTGGGGCCTTGTGTGTTTGTGTAGTTTACTTAGTTTTGGGATATGTCAGAGGCCCCAAAGCCTATTTTTTTCTAAATGCACCGAGTGTGGCCATAGGCTCTCTTCGGCGGATGGCCACACTCGGTGTGTTCAGTGCCTTGGGGTTGAACACCTGTCCTCGGGATGCACCATTTGTGCAGCATTCAACCCCAGGGCACTGAAGGAGCAGAGGTCGAAGCTGGTCATGGTGGGACTTTTGCCCCTGGAGTCGGCTTCGGCCTCCGCTACTCCCGTGGCACCTCCTCAGCCTGTGGTGGTGGCCACTCCTGCCCCCCTTCCTCCGGCCGGGATTCAAACTCCCACTAAGGCGCCGGAGGACAGGGAGGCCAGGTGGGAGAAATGGAGGAAGAAGCACCACAAGAGGCAGGCCGAGGCCTCCGCTTCGGCCCCCCCGGCTAAGCGGGCTTCTCCCTCCACGGCTTCCATGTCTCCTCCTCCTCGGCTCCGATCACCTTGTTTCGCCCCGGGGCCTGAGGAGGAGGAGACCCGATCTCAGTCGAGGTCATCGAGGCGGCACTCCAGGCCTGCCTAGGTGGCCTCGTCGAGATCCACTTACAGCCTGTCTGATGCAGACTTGGACCGGATGATGAGAAGGTTCATCCAGGCCCAGCTGCAGATGGGAGTGCTCATGCTCCCCCCCCTTCGGGGGGGCTCAACACCCTTTTTTGCTCCGATAGCTCCTTCTCCGAACCGCTTTCCGGGTTTGGAGCACTTGGAGCCAAGCAGCGTTGGAGCCGGGGGTGGGTCGGCGCCGACAGTACTGGGTACTTCGGATCCGACCCTGCCCTCGAGTCTGTCGGTTCCATCTTCGGATCCGACCTCTCGGAGCCGTGGCCCGAGCTTTGGATCCGAGGGATTCAATGTGCCTACAGCTCCGCCCAGGTCGGAGCACACTGGTCCCTCAAATCCGACGGTCTTGGCGCCGGTTCCGATCCCTTTATCGGATCCGAGTGGGAGTCGGCTCTTGGAGCCCAGGGAGGGCGGCTCCCCCTCGGCCTTCAATGTAGTGGAGAGGGCTCTGTCGAGAGCATACAGACCTCCGGCCCTTGTCTCGGCTCCGCCCTGCACTCCCTCTCTACTGGGTCAGGCTTCCATCACCCGGCCACAGGGACAGCCTGCTTCGATGTCCTAGGTTGTTCCTTTGGAACAGGACATTGCTGGTGAGACCTCCTCGGACAGCCCCCCCCCGAGGAAGTGCCTCGCAAGCATAAGTGTAAGAGAAGGCACGTGGACTCCCCCGAGTCCTTAACAGAGGACACGGACTTGGATGAAGGGGAAGGCTCCCCAAGGTCACGCCCTGAGGATGTCACCTTTGGAGACATCATGGAAATGCTCAGGCTCAGGGGGGGGGGGGGGGTCTGCCCCCAAAGCTTCCTCAGACGAGTCCGTGTTCCTGGAGGCATTCGAAGCAGGCCCGTCTACCTCTTGGGTGTCCCCTTCGGCCGACCCCCTGGAGGACATTGTGACCACCAGGGCGTGGAGGAGTCGGACACTGTGGAGCCAATCCCTAAACGCCCTGATAGGATCTTGGCCCCCACCCCCCCCGCAGACCGGCCCCACTGGAGCAAGGGTCCCCCTGTAGATGCCATGTTGATGGCAGCAGCCACTAAGAGGAAACTAGCTCAGGAGAGCCCCTCAGTCCATCCTCCGAGCAAGGAGTCCCGCTCGATGGATCGCCTTGGGAAGCGGGTATTCAGTTCAGCGACCTTCTCAGTAAGGTCTCTGAACTACATGGCACACGTCATCAGGATGCAGCGGGATCTTATTAAAGAATACGCTGCTTCCCCCCCGGAGTCCATGTCTGCGGAGGACAAGCAATTGTACTCCACTCGTATGGCCACTCTGAGATCTATCTCTAATACCTCTAGGCGGCTGTTGTCTCACGCCACTGAGGGAGCCGCTAGAGCTAGTGGAGCGGGTCTAGTTATGAGACGCCAGGCTTGGCTCCAACATTGCGACTTCGCGGAGCCCTTCAAGGCATCCTTTGCGAATGCCCCCTTTGATGGTTCTGCCTTGTTTGGCAAGACCGTTTGCGAGACACTTGTCCAGAGCGAGAAGGACGGGAAGACATTGTCTGCCATCGGAGTCCGCTTCTCTGCTCCCCAGAGGTCCTTCTCCAAGAACCAAAAGGGACAGAAGAAGATGTGGTTCCGGAAATCGCAACATTCCCAACCTGCTCCGGACAACCAGTCCTTCCGTGGCAGAGGAGGACAGGGAGGACGCCGCACTAGAGGCAGAGGGGCCCCGACAAATTTTGGGTCCAGAAAATCCTTCTCTGATCGGCCCACGCAACAGCCCTGAAGGGTTGCCCGACTGCTCCACTCTGGAGGCAGTCGGGGGGCGCTTCTCAAGTCATCTGGCGGCATGGGAGTCCATCACGTCAGACCGCTGGGTGCTTCGGATTATATCCAGAGGTTACAAAATCCCTATGCAACATATTCCCAGATTCAGGAACCTCCCCGATGTACCACCCGATCAGAGGGAGGCTGCAGCCGCAGAAATCCAGCAGCTGCTAGAAAAAAGGGCCATCCAACCCGTCCCCCCAGACCAGCTCGGATTAGGGTTTTACTCCAGGTTCTTTCTGGTGCCAAAAAAGACGAGGGACCTGAGACCAATTCTAGACCTTTCCCTCTTGAACCTGTCGGTAACCAAGGAGAAATTCCGAATGGTCACTCTTCAATCCATTCTCCCCCTGTTGCGGGAGAACGACTGGATGTGCTCAATAGACCTCAAGGATGCATACTACCACATTTTAATGACCAGACGGTCCAGGAGGTTTCTCCGCTTCCGGCTGGGAGCCAGCCACTATCAGTTCAGGGTCCTTCCCTTTGGCCTCACCACAGCCCCCAGGGTGTTCACCAAAGTTTTAGCAGTAATAGCGGCCCACCTGAGACTTCAGGGAATGCAGGTCTTCCCGTACCTGGACGACTGGCTCCTGACCGCCCCAACAAGGCATCTACTCTGCTCAGCCAGAGATTTTTTCTCCGCCTAGCTCCCCCAGTTAGGCATCACGATCAATATGGACAAATCCGCCCTTGATCCGACAAAAGTGATAGACTTCATAGGGGCCAGATTAGATACGAGAAGTCTGCGAGCCTACCTCACTTCGGAACGACTACAGAATCTGAGATTACACATGCGAGCCATCCTCCAATCAGAAGCTCCACCGGCGGAATTGGTCCTGAGGGCACTGGGCTCTATGGCAGCGGCAATAACGCTCCTTCCATGCGCTCACCTAAACATAAGGGTACTACAGTGGACCCTCCAAGTACAATGGTCCTTTCAGCTTCTTCCTCTCAATCACCCTGTCTCTATCAGCAAGGCTTGCAGGAGGGCCCTGTTACGGTGGCTTCATTCCCCAGACCTCCATACAGGCCGCCCCTTCTGCGCTCCACCTCCTCTCGTCACGGTGACCACGGACGCTTCTCACCTCGGGTGGGGGGGGGGGCATTGCTCAGGCAGAACAGTCCAAGGCATATGGAATGACACAGAGACCTCCCTGCATATCAGTGTTCTGGAGATGAGGGCAGTGCTGTTAGCATTGCAAGCACTTCACAACCTTCTTCCCGTAGGAACTATTGTGATACAGATGGACAACATGTCAATTGTCTGGTATATCAACAAACAGGGGGGAACCAGGTCTTATCCTCTCTGCCGAGAGGCCATGAGGGTGTGGGAATGGGCGATCTCCACCAACCGCTTTCTGATCTCAACGCACATTCCGGGATGGTCCAACATTCTTGCGGACAAACTCAGCCGCACTATTCTTTCCCCTTACGAGTGGTCTCTCAACTCCCGAGTAGCGAAGCGGATTTTTGCAAAATGGGGGCAACCCTGCTGCGATCTCTTTGCCTCTCCCTCAAATACGAAATGCGACAGCTTCTTCGCACTGATTCCCCCACCAGGTGAAACCCCGAGAGAAGCTCTAGTGCATGCTTGGCCGCCCGGTCCACTTTATGCCTATCCTCCTCTACCCCCTGATGCTAAAGATGTTACAGAAAGCCTCTCGGTTGGGGAGCAAAATGATCCTCATTGCCCCATTCTGGCCTCAGCAAACTTGGTTCCCTTACCTGTGGTCTCACTTGGTGAATCCTCCCTGGATTCTAGATGCCAGCCTGGATCTAATATCCCACCCATCAGGCTTACCGACCCCGAACCTGGACAACCTGAAGCTAACAGCTTGGCTGCTCCACTTCCACTCTTAATCAGGACTCCCTGTATCTCTTCACCAGTCAAAGCCATCTTAGTGGCAGCGCATAAACCTTCCACCAGGAAAGTTTACCGCAGTAAATGGAAGCGCTTCTCCATCTGGGCAGAACATCATAATTTGGACCCCTTCACTGCTCCGCTAACGTCCGTTTTGGACTTCCTTACCAGACTTTTTCAGCAAGGGGCTAGCTGTTCGACAGACAAGGTACAATTGGCAGCCATCTCCCATTACCATGTAGGACACGAGACAGGTCCTTTGATGTCAGCTAAACTATGTAAAACCTTCCTCAAGGGTACTTTTCTGCTCATGCCCCCTATCAAAGAAGCCGTACCCCCTTGGGATCTATCACTAGTTCTTCAGGCCTTGACTGCTTCTCCCTTTGAACCAGCTGCCTCGGCTGATCTTAAATACCTGTCTTGGAAAACAGCATTCCTGGTAGCCATCACTTCAGCAAAGAGAGTTCCGGAACTTCAAGCTCCGTCCGTAAAACCCGCTTACTTGGTTTTTCATCAGGACAGAGTGTACCTCAGGACCAATCCATCCTTCCTACCTAAGGTGGCCTCAGAAACCAATATCAATCAGTCCATTAACCTGTTTTCTTCTCTAATTATCAAAATAAAGGAGAGTACAAGCTGCATTCTTTAGATGTGCACAGGCAGCTGCATTTCTATATTCATAGGACTGCTGGTCACAGACAATCTGATCAGCTGTTCATCTCCTTTGCCAAATTCAGTTTGGGTAAAGCCGTTTCGAAGGTCACCTTATCACGCTGGATTTCCCAATGTATCCTTCTAGCTTATGAGACTTCTGGGAGGCCCGCACCTCAAGGGGTTTGTGCACATTCCACTCGCTCCATATCTACTTCTGCTGCATTCAGATCTAGAGTCTCCTTGGATGATATTTGCTCGGCAGCCACTTGGGCCTCATCTCATACCTTTATCAACCACTACAAACTGGACGCCATTTCCAGAGGGAGAGCATCCTTTGGCTCCGGAATATCCTTCCATGATGGCCGCCCAAGATTCAGGCAGCTGGGGACTCTGTCCCACAGGTTGCTGACAAATGAAGTCCCTACTCCAGATTAAGAAGTTATGTACTCACCATAACGTTCCATCCGAGTAGGTGGCTTCATTTGTCTGCAACCATCCCCCCACCTTCCCCCTGGCCTTCAGAAGAGTTGGTTTGGTGGTATTATCCTGCCCTTTCCTGTTGGGATACCTTTTCAGGTATATGTAGGAGGGCAAACTTGATCTGAGGTCATTTGGGGTTGGCAGGGGATTATGGGTGAGGGGAGGAGCTAGGAGCTCGGATCCATAGCTGTATAAATAGTTGCCGGCTCGGATCCGATATCGGATCCAAGACCCACAGGTTGCTGACAAATGAAGTCCCTACTCCAGATCAAATGTTTTTTATTTGAAAAATTTTGGAAGAAAACTGGCAGTTGTATGGTCTGGTTGCGGTTGGATTCTGTAGCTACCTTGGGCATAAAAGAGGTATTGGTATGAAGGGCCACCCTATCTTTGTGAAAGATGATGTAAGGGGGCTTAGAAGACAGCACCTGGATCTCAGAAGTTCTCTTTGCTTAAGTGATGGTGATAAGAAAGATGATCTTCCATGAAAGAAACTTAGTCACAAACACAGCTGGGTTTGAAAGGTTTTTGAGATGAGCCTTGTAAGACCACAGTAAGAGCCCATGGCGGGGAAGGGTCTTTAACTGAAGGCTTGAGGAGGAAGATTCCTTTTAAGAAGGCCTTGCACAATTTGGAGGTTGCAAGGGAACTAAAAACATTCCCCAAGTGGAAGTTAGAGATGGCTGCCAATTGAAGTTTGACGGTACAGAAACTGGTTCCTTCTTTGAAGAGAGACACAAGGAAGAGAAGGACAGCGGATATTAGAGCTGAAAAGGGGTGAATGTTCTCTTTGGGGCCCAGAAGGCAAATCTCTTCCATTTAATAAACTTTCTTGGTGGCCAGTTTCTGGGAAGCTAGGATAATGTCTCAGACAGGGGAAACAGGCCTAGACCTTCGAACAATCACTGGAAGTGAAGAAACCAAGCAGTCAGTGTGAGGGATATCAGATTGGGGTGAAGGAGGAAGTCCTGTTTGGGTTTCAGTATCCATGGAAGATATTTCAGGTGAGACCAGAGAAAGGGGAACCAAATCTGACAAGGCCAGGAAGGGGCAATGAGAATTACTGAGGTCTTCAGACATTTTAGTTTCTGTAGAAACTTTGGGATCAAAAGTAGAGGGGGAAAAGTGTAGAGACCACCAGAGGGCCAATCATGAACCAAAGCATCCCGGAGGGGGGATCAGAGCAAAATACTTGCTGCACTTGTTCTGGGGGGGTGCAAAAAGGTCACAGCAGGATTGGGCTCAGTGGCTGAAGATCAAGTCTGCTACTGATTGGTTGAGAGACCACTTGTAAGGGGATAGAATGGACCTGCTGAGCTTGTCTGCCAGAATGCTGGATCTCCCCAGTATGTGAGCTGCAAGCTGAAAACAGTCCGAAGACATCGCCCATTCCCAGACCTTCATGGTCTCTCTGCACAATGGGTAAGAGCAGGTTCCTCCTTGTTTGCTGATGTATCACACCACTGACATGTTGCCTGTGTGAATTGCAATAGCTCCTAGAGGGAGAACATCCTGAAAGGCTTGCAATGTGAGGAGCACTGCTCTCATCTCCACAACATTGATATGCAAGCTGGTCTCTATGTTTGACCATGTGCCTTGAACCATCTTTCCCTTGAAATGCCCCCCCCACCCCACCCCAAATGGGAAGTGTCCATGGTCACCGTGACTGAGGGGAAAGGAAGGAGGAAAGATCTGCCGATCATCAGGTCGTCTGACAGCAGCCTCCATTGGAGATGCTTTCTGCAAACTGAAGTCAACTTGATAGGAGCAGATGGAGGCTGGTAAGGAATAGACCATTGAGCAGCCAGGATCCACTGAAGCACTCGCATAAAATACCTTCTAGAGGGACTAAGGGAATGGCAGCTGCCAAAGATCCAAGAACCTGAAGTATCAGCCTTGCCAGTGGGGATAACAGGTTTAATACGGCTCGAACATGATCACTCAATGTCTGAACATGATGAGTAGACAGAGCTGCAGCTCTAAGCTCTGATAAATTCTAAACTCTGAACAAGGGATGGGTTCAACTTTGTCAGGTTTATGGTGATACCCAGATGGTTGCAAAGTTGAAATAGTAATCCTGATCTGGAGTAGTTGATGTCTGGTTGGGGCAGTCAACAGCTAGTCGTCCAGACATGGAAACACTCTGAATCCTTGCAGTCTCAAGTGAGCTGTGACTACTGGTGTACATTTGGTAAACACCCTGGGGGCTGTGGTGAATCCAAAGGGCAGAGGTCTGAAATGGAAGTGACTAGCGCTCAGCCGGAAGTGCAAATGACTTCTGGAGCATCTGTATTCTGTTGTGATAGTACGCATCCTTTAAGGCCACTAAGCATATCCAATCGTCCTTCCGCAATAGCAGTAGAATGGACTGGACCGTAACCATTCGGAACTTTGCCTTCTTTCGGAGGAAATGAAATTTGATTAAATCCAAAATGGATCTCAGATCCCCATTTTTCTTTGGCATTGAAAGGAAGCGAGAGTAAGGTCCGAATCCTTTTTGTTCAGTCAAGACCTCTTGGATGAGTCTTTTTTGCAGTAGACACTGCAACTGTGTACTCCTCCTGACTGGGTGAAACATCAGGGAGTCTCTTTAACCTCTCTGGTGGAGGGAGTCTCCAGAATCAGGGCTTCAGAGAGCTTTTGTCTGATAGGCCCTATCAGTGCCCCTGAAGTGCTGCCTGACTTCTCATCTCTGGAGGCAGTAGTTTTTTTTTTTTCTCTGCACCCTACTGCCTGGACTTTGTTTTGCATTATATCAGTAGGGTGCAGAGAAAAAACACCTGACTGCCTCCAGAGATGAGAAGTCAGGCAGCACTTCAGGGGCACTGAATAGGGCCTATCAGACAAAGGCTCTCTGAAGCCCTGATTCTGCAGACTCCCTCCACCCCTGCGGCAGGGTCTCCCATTGAAACCTCATCCTCTGCCTCTAGAGGAGGGTTCCCCGCACTGATCCTGGAAAGACCCCTGAGATTTCTGGAACCAGGTTTTCTTTCCATTGTGCTGGTTTCTAGAAAAAATGCGATGAAGAGTTGAAAACTTGACGCTGACGGCAGACAAGGTCTTTCCATCCTGTTCACTGTGGATTAGGGTCTCTCTGACAGATGGTCCAAAAAGTGAGAACCTGTCAAATGAGGCATTGACAAAGGTTGTCTTATAGGGTTCCACGAAATCAAAGCCTTATCCAGGCATGTCTTTGAACAGCAATGCCTGAGCCAGCTGCCCATGAGGCACCCTCTATGGAGTGGGAGATAAGCCCCATGGAAGAACTGGACAAAGAGGAAAGAGTCGCCAGTCAGGGGAGAACTTCTTGGAAGTCCTTCACTGACATGATCTCTGCTACAGAGTCTGACAGTTCCCTCTGCAATCGAGTAAAGCATGCCAGGCAGTTTAATGCTCTCAGTGAGAAAGTGGCCGAAGAATAAGCGAGCTTACCAAACCTGTCCGTTGCTCTGGATTACCTGTTCAGCAGAATGACAGTGGAGCTCTGTTTAGCTAGCTCCTTTCTGGTAGCTGCTGCCACAACCATGTCATGAACTGGAATACCCTTGGTTGAATACGGTCTGTTCTTAGGGGGAGATAAAAATGTGCCTGGATGTTTGGCAATTGATTCAATAGAGTCCTGCTCCTTCCAGACCCAACATGACACCAAATCCATGAGCTCGTCTGTTGGGGGGAACCACCCAAGATGTAGATGGGCCTGTCCCAAAAGCCTTCAAAAACACGGACTCTAGCCAGGCATGACAGGCTCAAGTCTCTGATCCAAGGGAAGCCAGTGGAAGGGGTCATAGCTCAGAGAGACCAGATCCCTATGACAAGAAAAGGCCATTTCCACAACTTGGAATGACGAAGGACCCAGTGCATCCCTCCTCTGCTCCATAAGAGTAGAGGCTACTGAAAAAAAAAGGTTAGAATCTCTGAGCTATGGGTTCCAAGTAGAATCAGACCAGAGCTGTCCAGCACCGAAGCGCCAACAGAAAGAGACTGCTCCAAAATAGTTAGAGCTGAAACCCTACCCCCTGGATCCGACTGGGACATCCCAGATCAGAGACCTGCTGTGATCCGATAACATCAGAGCAGAGGAAGTCAGAGTAACAGTCGGAGTAGAAGAAGGGTAGCTCCTCAATCCTGACCCCAGTTCTCTTGTTTGGCTTCAATCCTAGGACTCTGATACCGAGGAATGGATGAGAGGAGATGACTGAGGTTGGGGGGGGGGGGTGTTCACAGATCACAGAGGGGAAGCAGGCAGCAAAGAAAACCCTCAACTAGATCTGAGTCTTAAGAATCTTCCTTATCATCCTTGTCCATGGAAGAAGCCACTGATGGAGGCCTGGAGTGCTTGACAGGCATCTGCTGCAGTCCAGGGGGAGAAGCAGCCTCCATGCCCAGCACTGGTGTGGGACCTGTAGCTATTGGATTTGTAGCCTTAGGATCCGAGGTGGAAGTGGTAGTTTCAGCAGAATTGATGATCAGGCAAGCATCTGCCTGATCTGAAGACTGCTTTGGATCCACCAGTGAAGAAGTCAGTCTGAGATTCGAGCCTGCTGATACAAAAGTCTTGGAATTTTATAGGGTGGCTCCAAAGATGTCCTCAAGGACATGTGAGGGTGCTTCTTGGAATCAAAAGACCCTGCTATACTCTTGGAGAGGGCTTGAGCCCCTGAAGAGGAATTTGAAGAAGCAGGCAAGAGGCCTTTGATGATTAGTTTATTTTTGCAGTTGGTGATGGCCCTAGGATTGAAGCCCTTGCAGATGGAGCAAGCCGACAACAGATGCTCAAGGCCAAGGCAATAAACAGAAATTGTGTGCATCAGAATGTGGGAATTTCTGACCACGTTCAGAGCACCTCTTAAAACCTGCTGGTTTATACGACATATTACAGCAAAAGCACACTACAAAAAACAACCCAAACATCAACAAAGCAAAACAGCAAAGGCAACTTTCACTGTACAACAGACCTAATCAAAAATAGTTGAACAAGAGAGAATGATTGCAACATTTTTTTTTTAAACTACTACTATCGGGAAAACAACAAGCCTAAAAAAAGTCTAGAAGGGGAGAGAGTGTGTAAAGTGCAGGCAAAGCTCAACAGCAGAACAAGAAGAAGTAAGGATAATTCTAACCCTTCACTGCTATGGAAGGGGAGGAAAAAGGTAAAAAGGGCACTTATCTGAGAAGACTGGAGACAAATGCAGAAATCCTACTGCTAATGTAATGAAACAAAAACTCTATAGATTCGAGACTCCACATCTATCACTGCTGGTGGCAAATGAGATCTGAGATAGGCACAGGACAGTGCATTATGGGAAGTGGAAGGAGCGAGACTTGGATCCTAGTCTGCAAAAATTTACCCAATTCGGATCCAAGGGTCAGATCCGTAACCTAACCATGATGAGGAATGAAAGAGACATAAGATATGACAGTACACATCCTTGAGATCTATGGAGCACATACAATTGTCCTTGCATTGAAGTGGCAGAAGGTTGCTGAGATCCAGAACTGGTCTTAAGTCCCCTGTTTCTTTGGCACCAAAAAAGAAGCATGAATAAGTTCTGAATCTTATCTGTTCGGTCGGAACCTCTTGGATGACTTTTTTTTTTTTTTTTTGTAAAAGTTTTTGAACTTCTTGAATTGCATACCTCACACACACGACACAATCCACATTTAAGCGTCCTGGCCTTAAACAACAGACCCACTTCTTCTGGCCATCTGAATTTGGGATTTTATGCCCACAGAAAGTGCATCACTTGAAGCCTGTTGGTCTATCTGGCATACTGTACCACAGGCAAACAACATAACCCAAGGAAAACAGGAGATAGGCCCTGTACAACTAACTGTGCACACACACACATAAATCAACAATCGCTTTTAAGTTCTTAAAAGCAACAAACTACAGTAAAGTTTAACAAGTTATTATAACACTTTTTTTTAAACCACTAAAGCTAAAAGGAAGTGCCAACAGCATGAAAAGAAAGGCAGAAAAAAAGGAAAGGGCAGCAGTCCCTAATGCTGTGATCAACTATCAATAGAGGGAGGACAGAACTGAATAATAAAGGACGATTTAAAATTTTGACTTATCTCAAAAAATGATATCGAATCACTTCAGAATCAGAGACCACATCTGGACGTCATGGCGGCAAACGAGATCTGTGGATCTAGGGAAGTTATGCTGCATTATGGGAACAGGGAGGAGCTCGACACTCGGATCCAGAAGTCTTAGAAATGTGGCTGAGTCGGATCCGATGTCAGATCTGAGACCCATCAGTGAGGAAGGAAGAGAAGGACATCAGATATTGACTTTACCTAATATATGGCCCATAGAGGCAAGAAGATGTCATGGATTTGTGCCTATGCCTTTAGTATCTTACAGATTGACTCTATCCATAAGTGACACAGGAACTACCACAGGTGTAAATTTGTAATTCCCCATCCACTGATCCAAACTGAGTTTGAAGAGGCCCAGGGAAGGGCTCTGTTCAACGTGAAGAGAAAGCCTGTGCCATAGAAGGGGCCATCTCTGAGACACATCTGTCTCTCCAGCATGTTTTGAGTCACTGACTATACTTAGATCCCTAGATCAGGTGACCTTCATATGTTGTTTGACTTGTAGATGTCTAGCAGCTCCATCAGAGCTGGATTTGTGAGTGGGGATCTAAAATGAGTGTTAGAACTCATGCTAATTTTGGATTAGAAAGTACTAACAGCTTAAAGTTTAAAACAAGAGTACAGCTTGGATTGGAATTACCTCAGGCAATTCAAAGAAAGCTAGTGAGGTAAGCACAGACAACTATACAACCTTCTGATCTGGATTTATCTAAGTAGAAAGTAAACACTTGATTTAAAGAACATTACTCCAAAGCAGTTTTTGTGGTTCCATTTATTCAAATTCCATGACAAATATTAATTTGATCAAAAGTTAATCTGTGGGTACACATTTCAAGATGACAAGATGATTAGACCTCTGTCAGATTGAAAAATGAGAAATTATTTTAAAAAGTTAGTAAAATCCATCAATCTGGGTAAAATGCAGTTATTGGCTAACAGTTACACTGCCAGAGGCTCAAAGGTGTTTACTAGGCTAACAAGCAGAAGGGCCTTTTTAAGACTAACCATGCATCCCAGATCTCTGACAAGTTCTGGTACCCTTGTAAGTGTAAAATTTACAAGAATGGGACTGGAAATGAACCATTTACATGTTGCCTGGGTCCATTTGAGACATAGGCTGGCAAAGACGACACTTGAAAGTAAGCAAAAATCCTCAAGAAAAGAAGAAAAAGCTCTGCCTGGGAAGAACCTTGCATCTGTTCAGTAAAAACAGCAGTTAAAGTTGCAGCTTTAGTACAAGAAACAGGTTTCAACATCTTAGAGGGAAAAAAAAATAATGAACAAGAGGCATTTAAAATAAGTGAGACACTGGAGGTACATACAAAGTCAAACGACAAAAGAATAAAAAATAGGAGACGCTTTAAGAAGTTATTTAGATGAGTTGATAAAATTGCAGAAGTCAGAGGATGAAATAATCAAAACATTTTCAGAATATGAAGTTTATCCAGAAAAGCTGTTAAAATAGTAGAGTTAGGAAAGAGAGCTTATAAACCTGAGATTTTTGTGCTATAACACAGAAACTGCATGGAACAGACTGCATTAATTTTACAAAAGTACGAATAAGAATCTGGACCTCCAATTTATAGCAGGATTTGTTAAATGACAGGGCACACAGTGCATATGCTCCAAATGAGAAAGTATCCAAGACCTGCATTAGTAAACTTGTAATTATGCCACAAGAATTAACAGCTCCTGACAAAACAGTGGCAGAAGGTAAAAGTATTAAAAACTGGGGACACAAGAGTGTTTGTGAAAAACAAGTCACGTGCTCACCATAATGGCAGATCTGTGTTGTCCATTTTCATTCTTCCTGAACTGATGGGTCTCTGATCCGACCTCAGATCTGGCTCAACCAATTTCACTAGATTCATGGATCCAATTTTCAAGCTACTCCCTTACCCATAATGCCCCACCTACCTAACATACCTCAGACTGAGTTTGCTGCCCCCACAAACAATAGAAGAAACAGCAGACACAAAAATGGAGCTCAAACAAGGAATAATGGGTTCTCAAGAAAAATAAATAAACGAAAACGAAGCAATGAACACCAAAGCAGTAATTCCACTATTAGAAGAACCAGACCGTTGGAAGAACGATGAAGTGGAAAAGACTTTATTGTTCTTGTCTTGTAAAAAACAACATTAAAAACTTCGCTATTCAGCAAAAATCTTTCATTTATACCAGAAAAAACGGTTGAAATCAAGCGCTTTCGCTTGGTCCCAATACCAAGCTTTATCAAGATAAAATGTGTGCTGAATAGGGCTATTATTATAGGGCTCACCTACCACCATGTGACAACAGGTAATAATTAGGCTTTAAAGCTATACATTCATTAGCTAACCTGACTACACTTCTTTTGAAACATTATACCATTACTATATATTACATTAATGTTCATATAAATAAAATATAGAGAGTACAACAAAAATTACAATATTTTTTGATGTTAAACTTATTAAAATATTAAAATATTTGATTAATATTCTTATGTCCTATAATGAAATTCAATTCACTTTATATCTTTCATCCTACTACTTGGTTATATACCACAAGTATCTACTTCATCAAATGTATGCATAAATATATAAATATAAAAAATATATATAAAAAAATATATATAAATATTTTAATATATAAATAAATACACAAAATATTTCTAAAAATATTCTTAAAAATGTTTTTAAAAATCTTCCTAAAATACTTGTTAAAAACCAATATATTATTACAAAAAATAGCGTATTATTTTATATTATATTACATTAATGTACATAAACAAATGGCCTACTAAAAACAAGATCAAATGATTAACAATTTCTATACACAATACATCCACTTACATTTATAATCACAATCTAGCCATTCTTAATTTAAGAACACTTTTTATGTTTATATTGTCATTCAAACCTGGACTAGTAGCAGCATCTAATTTTAAGCTGCCACAAGAGTTCCTTATATTCTAAACGTGTTTCCCAATCACCCCCTCTGCCATCCATTTGTACTTGCTCTAACAAAATGTATACACATTTCTGGGCATGAAGTAGAATGTTTGTAAAAAGCATTGGTTTCTTTTTTTCTAGAAACCTCATACAAATGCTCGTAAATTCTCTTTCTTAATGATCTCTCTGTTTTACCAACATAAAAACTAAAACACTTTGTGCAATAACCCAAATATACTATTCCTTGTGTTGCACAGTTCGCATAAATGTTGGCTTTGAAATGAAAATTCCTTGAAGGAATATATAAAGAGCCTCTGTTTGAAATAGCTGTGCACTGCTTGCACATTCCACATTTGTAGGTGCCTTTTTTCAAATTCTTACTATTGCTAGTTCTCCCTTGGGGTTGAAACTTCTCAAATAATTCTTTAATATTGCTTTCCCTACGTCTAGTAAATCTAGGATACCTTGAAATATGTTTTTTTCAATTCTTCATGTCCTGTTAAAACTGGCCAAAACTTAGAAATTACCTCTTCAATTTGCTGAGAGTTGATTGAAAAGGTATGTGTATAATTGTTAGAAAAAACAGTATTATAAACTTGACTGGGTTTTGGTTCCTGGGTCTGTCCCAAACCTAATAAAGGGGGATACTTATTATCTCTATGGTCCAAAACTTCTTTACTCATCTTGTCTATCAAACCTTCAGGATAACCTCTTTCTAAAAACATGCTTTTTAATACTGTCAACTGTTCCATAAAATATTCTAAAGTACTGGACATTCTTGATGCCCTAATCATTTGACCTGTAATATTGCCTTTTTTCTGATAATAGGGATGGACACTTGTGAAATGAAGGTATGTATTAGAAAAAGTGGGTTTTCTATACAATTTGGAAGTGAACCTATTAGCACAATCTTTAAAAACTGTCACATCCAAATAATTCATTTTCTCATTGCTACTGACATATGTAAAAGACAAAAAAAGTGGTGGAATTAATGTATTCAAAAAATTTTAAAAATTGTTCCTCAGTACCACTCCACAAAATACTTATATCGTCTAGAAACCTGGTATAATGTTTTATATACTCCTTCCATTGAGTGGAAAAAAATAAAGTCTTGTTCCCATCTGTGTAATACTATAATCGCATACATGGAGGCGCATGTGCACCCATTGCCACCCCCTTTTTTGTTTGTATATCTCTCCATTAAAAACATAAAATTATTTTCTAATATAATTTCCATGAATTCAACAAGTGAAATGATGCTTCAAAACAAGAAGAGCCTCCCCAAGCAGGTAGTTCCTATAAATGCTGGTCATGTGGTTACATCACTTCCTGAAAAGGTTTCATTTTAAAGTGAGAAAGCATACAATAGAAAGTAAATGCAAAACTAAGCATAAAACACGTCAACCTAAAATAAAAAACAAAATACACAATTTTAAAATATAACACCCAACGACTGCTCGTCAATACAATTCAATGGCACACCAACAAATCAATAAGTTGAACCAGTCGTCATATACATAACTGCAGTAACTGCACTGCAAAAAATTTACTATGAATTTATAATTAAAATAAAATAAAAAGCAATTAAAACCTATTTTTAAAAACCTATTTCTTGTGTATATATTTTTTTTTATTTTTATGTTTTTAATATTATTTTTCTCATACCATTTGTCAAGAGATTGAAACTTAAACATCCTTTATCAGACTTCAGAAAGCCTGCTATAATACAAAGGAAAAAATAGTGAAAAGTTTCTTAAAAGGTGTTTTTTAAATTTTTATGTAGGTACACTCTACAAACTGGAAAGAAATGTATGCCCCATGATGAACCTCCCTAAGAAACGTGTAGGGGTTTGAGTATTTACCCACTCAAATTTAATACACACACAAAAGTGAGTTTGTAACAAACAGCTTAAAAGATGTATGCCCTATGTAAAAACCTCACTAAAAAAGTGGAGGTCTGTGTGTTTAACCACTCTATTTTGGTACAATAACCAAAATATATATAAAAAACAAACACCTCCCTGGAATGTCATTGTCTTTAGGCAGAAAAAGGAAGAGTGAGTGAAAGAAGAGTAAGAGGTACAAGCTAAAATTTATTTAAACTAGTTATGCTGGAAAGCAAGTGGATTATTTCAAATAAGATTTATATTTTAAGACAGGTGCAATGTTACAGCTTTCGTTGAGACCTGGTATGTTAAAGGCATCCAATTTTAGTTGCCACAATAGTTCACGGATTTCTAGTAGTAGTGAAGTAGGACCACCTCTGATAGAAGTGGGAATACGGTCTATGCTCCTAAACAGAAAAGAGTGGCCAGGATGATTCACTATGTGCTTAGCCAAAGCATTTTCGCACTTGTTTTTAATAGCATAATTATGCTGGTAAATGCGTTCCTTAAACCTTCTGTCGGTCTTCCCGACAAAGAAGGCTGAGCAGCAAGTGCAAAAGGCCACATAGATGACTGATTTTGTACTACAAATAATCCTGTGAAGTATGTCAAATTTCTTCTCCCTAATACAAAAAGAACTGCCAGTCTTTATAAAGTTGCACAAATTGCAAAAACCACATGTAAAAGAACCCATAATCCTGTTGTGAGTTTCCTCAGCTGAACTACTTTGCAATAATTCCTTGATATTCCTACCCCTTTTAAAGACTGTACGAGGTTTTTCTCCCAGTTTTTCTACCAGCATGGAGTTACTAGAGATAAAATACCAGTTCTTAATCAAAATTCCTTGGATGGATTTGGAATTGAGGTTGAAAGTAGTAATAAAACTACATGGGTACTCATTTGGGATGGCATCAGCGGCAAGTATAAAATCAAGCCCTGTAGGTGAATTTGTTAAGGTGTCCTGAACTTCAATTGTATCCAGGTCTGCTACAGGCATGCTAGCCAGAAGAGGTTTGTAAAAACCATTAATTCTCTTGGTTTCTACTTCACTAATCAGATCTTTGATTAAGTTTTGGGGGTAGCCACGGTTCAGAAACAGTCCCTTTAAAAATGTACATTCTGATGAAAAATCAAGCAAGTCACTGCACATTCTAACCGCCCTCACCAGCTGGCCTTTCACTATAGCTCTTTTAAGTTTGAAAGGATGCGAGCTGGTGTAATGCAGGAAGGAATTAACGTATGTGTCCTTCCTGAAAATAACTGATTTTAACTTAGGGAGTGATGGGACTCTTGACAACCTAACGTCAAGATAGTCAATTACATCAGCAGCAAAACGATACGTGAATTTAAGAAATGTTGTCGTTTGATTCAGAAAGTCTACAAACTCATGTGCAAGTTTTGAATTACCTTTAAAAAGGATGAAAACATCGTCCAGAAAGCGTGTGTAGTAAACTAACCTCTCCTTCCATTCAGGGTTATTAAGGACAAAATGCCTTTCCCAGTAAGCCATAAATATATTGGCTACTGAAGCCCCGCAAGGTGAGCCCATAGCCACATCTTGCTTCTGAATGTACAGGTCCTTTTCAAATAAGAAGAAGTTAGATGACAAAACAATCTCTAACAATTCAGTAACATTGTTAATGTCATTTCTAGGGGCCCCCAATTCAGTCAGAAGCAGTTCAACCCATTCTGTAGCTTCCTGGTGTGGGATGGAGGTATACAAATCGACCACGTCGATAGTAAGAAAATTAATAGAATCCTCCAAACCAATATCATTCAGGTTGGACAAAAGTGACCAGGAGTCTTTACAGATGCTGGGGATGAATTCTAAATATTTTGAGAGCAAAACATCGATATATTTAGAACAAGGGTAGGATATCGAGGATCTCCCATCGATCAATGCCCGCATAGGTGGATCCCCCAAATTTTTGTGTACCTTAGGTATCCCAAACATGACAGGGGCCTTGGGATGCAAGATATCAATGTATTTTAAAGTATCTAAATCAATTCTCCCGTCAATGAATAGGTCCCTAAAGTAGCCCCTAATTCTGTTAGAACAACAATTCATTTCGTTGAGTGTAGAGGCCTCATACGCTGGGGAATCCAAAGCCTTGAGCATTCTCTCTACATAATCAGTCTGTTCGAAAATGGCCAACCCGACCCCTTTGTCAGGTTTAATGATTCTGACCGAAGACGCACGTAACTTATTGAGGGCCACAAGTTGTTCTTTAGTGATATTGAATTGGTTAGCCATTGGAGAGTATACTTTGTCCATGTATCTGATGTCCAATTCGCATGCGCTCCCAAAAATTTTTAATCATACATGTAACGGGGGGTTGAAGACACTAGGAAGTTTTAAGCTGTTGGACTTAATCCCTGTGGAATCATTAAATAACAGTTTTAAATTCAATTTTCTTACGTAACATTTTAAATCTAATAGTACTCTGGCTACATCACATCGTCTAGATGGAACAAATGTGTTGCCTAGAGCTAATAATTCCACTAGTTCCGGTTCTAACAAAAGAGATGAAAAATTATATATAGTAAAGTCACCCCGTTCATTTAGTACTATAGTAGGGAGACTACTTACTGTGTTAGTTCTCTAGTAACTCCATGCTGGTAGAAAAACTGGGAGAAAAACCTCGTACAGTCTTTAAAAGGGGTAGGAATATCAAGGAATTATTGAAAAGTAGTTCAGCTGAGGAAACTCACAACAGGATTATGGGTTCTTTTACATGTGGTTTTTGCAATTTGTGCAACTTTATAAAGACTGGCAGTTCTTTTTGTATTAGGGAGAAGAAATTTGACATACATCACAGGATTATTTGTAGTACAAAATCAATCATCTATGTGGCCTTTTGCACTTGCTGCTCAGCCTTCTATGTCGGGAAGACCGACAGAAGGTTTAAGGAACGCATTTACCAGCATAATTATGCTATTAAAAACAACAAGTGCGAAAATGCTTTGGCTAAGCACATAGTGAATCATCCTGGCCACTCTTTTCTGTTTATGGGCATATACCATATTCCCACTTCTATCAGAGGTGGTCCTACTTCACTACTACTAGAAATCCGTGAACTATTGTGGCAACTAAAATTGGATGCCTTTAACATACCAGGTCTCAACGAAAGCTGTAACATTGCACCTGTCTTAAAATATAAATCTTATTTGAGATAATCCACTTGCTTTCCAGCATAACTAGTTTAAATAAATTTTAGCTTGTACCTCTTACTCTTCTTTCACTCACTCTTCCTTTTTCTGCCTAAAGACAATGACATTCCAGGGAGGTGTTTGTTTTTTATATATATTTTGGTTATTGTACCAAAATAGAGTGGTTAAACACACAGACCTCCACTTTTTTAGTGAGGTTTTTACATAGGGCATACATCTTTTAAGCTGTTTGTTACAAACTCACTTTTGTGTGTGTATTAAATTTGAGTGGGTAAATACTCAAACCCCTACACGTTTCTTAGGGAGGTTCATCATGGGGCATACATTTCTTTCCAGTTTGTAGAGTGTACCTACATAAAAATTTTAAAAAACACCTTTTAAGAAACTTTTCACTATTTTTTCCTTTGTATTATAGCAGGCTTTCTGAAGTCTGATAAAGGATGTTTAAGTTTCAATCTCTTGACAAATGGTATGAGAAAAATAATATTAAAAACATAAAAATAAAAAAATATATACACAAGAAATAGGTTTTTAAAAATAGGTTTTAATTGCTTTTTATTTTATTTTAATTATAAATTCATAGTAAATTTTTTGCAGTGCAGTTATTGCAGTTATGTATATGACGACTGGTTCAACTTATTGATTTGTTGGTGTGCCATTGAATTGTATTGACGAGCAGTCGTTGGGTGTTATATTTTAAAATTGTGTATTTTGTTTTTTATTTTAGGTTGACGTGTTTTATGCTTAGTTTTGCATTTACTTTCTATTGTATGCTTTCTCACTTTAAAATGAAACCTTTTCAGGAAGTGATGTAACCACATGACCAGCATTTATAGGAACTACCTGCTTGGGGAGGCTCTTCTTGTTTTGAAGCATCATTTCACTGGTTTGTCGTTGTTTCAGTTGGTTATAATGAATTCAACAAGTAAGTTAATGATGTTGGCTGACAAACCTGATTCTTTAACTAATGTTTCATTGAACCAATACAAACCCTGTTCGTGTGGAATACTTGGAAACAAATCCACAACATCAATGGTTATCAGTATTAAATCTACTTGAAAAAAATCTTCTTGTATACCTAAGTCCCAGGAGTTCTTACATATGTATTTCAAGGCTGTGGCAAAATTCTTGAGCCTGTAATCAACAAACTTACCTATAGGTTCTAAAATACCACCTTTACCTGACACTATAAGCCTGAATTTTAATGGTTCGAGACCTTTGTCTGTCTTAGGGATTCCAAAAATTATTGGTATCTTAGGTTTGTTGACATTCAGGTAATTATATACCTCCTCATTGATGAATCCTTGTAATAAATTGTCCATCAAAGTATAACTGATTTTAGAATAAGCTAAATTCACTTCATTTTTAGAAAACAGTTCATATTTTTCAGAGTCTTGTAACATATTAAACAAATGCATTTCATATTCCTGCACATACATCAAAACCAGCCCTCCTCCTTTGTCTGGCTTCATGGTTCTACACTTTTCTTTCCTCAGAAGCTGTATTAATGCCATTTCTTCTGATTTCATATTAGAAGGTGTTCTATCTGATTTTTTAGAAATAATCTTTCTTATTTCCTTACTAACCATCTCCTCAAACACTTTTAAAGATGAGTGGGTTGGGGGATTGAAAGTACTGGTTCTAGTTAATGTAGTTTTTGTGTAGGGCTGTCCATTAAAATTCAGAGTTAAGTTTAGCTGCCTTATAAATAGCTTCAAATCTATTAAGGCGTCTGCTAAATCAGCAGGGCATGCGGGAATAAAATGAAGACCTTTTATAAACAAATCAAAAAACTCCTTCTTGATTTCTATCTCTGTGAAATTGTACAGTGTGAAGTTTTTATCCTTCACCAATGTATACTCTTTACTTTCTTCACCTCCATCTAAAACTATCTCATTGGAATCATCGAAATCTAAAAAATTAGTCACATCCAAATCTATGACTTTCTCCATTTCTGTTGTTGAAAATTCTCCCCCCTCCCCATTAATCTGTCCTGGGGAAAGTGAAAATCCTGATGGGAATTCTTTCTACTTTTTTCAGCTAACCTTTCACTCCTTCTCAATGGTTCAGTGAGAGGTTGTGCATGGACATTCCTATATGTATTTACCTGAGCTCCAACCCTGTTACGGCCATCCTTCCATTTGCTTCTCACTACCACAGGGTAAGCTAGCCCTTCTTTGTATTTGTTTAAATCCCTTTCTAATTTATTAATCTTCCTATTCAAAATTTTCAAACAATACTGGTCTACCTCATTAAATACATTATCATAGCTTTTTTTAACAGATAAAAACTGGTATCATTAATCAACTTTTCATTCTGGACATTTAAATCTTTTAAGAGAATGTCAGCCTTAGCCTCATATTCTTCAACCATTACTTCCAGTACCTGTAGTCCAGCTCTATTAAAAATATTACACAGTTTCTCATAATATGCTGTACCTGGCTGCACATTGTTGGGAAACTTAAAACAACGTAAGCCCTTAGGAACCCGCTCAACATTTACACATTCTTTTAAATAGTTAATCTCCAATTGGTTACTTTTGTACAAATATAGTCTTTCTTTTAAATTATTAAATTGCTGTTCAATGCCAGTTTTATCAACTTGTACAGTACCTTGTTTGAACCAGAAGTGCTGGTCCGCCCAGGCATTGAAATTGAATTGTTTATTTGGAGCGTCAAGTTCAGATGAACGCTGAGAAGGAAATATGTCCACAGGATTGGTACCAGCTTATTGAGCTGAAAAAAGTCCTTGATTAAAGTCGTTTTGCGTTCCCTGTTGTGGGACCACTGTTTCATGAATTGTATGTGTTTTTCTTTGCTCTAACGCCTGCTCTTGGTTACCAGGAATTGGACAGGAAGTCCCGCCTCTATTACACCTTAGCGTCTCACTTAATTGGGTTAACAGATCCAAAACTTTATTGAACTCCGCACGAGTCACCAGAGCATCATCGCCCTCTGTTCTTAGTAATTGTGGTGTATTAAGAAAGTCCCCTTGGTCTGCTTCCTCTGCCATGGAATAAATGTAGACCAATAACAAACGAAAACAAAGCAATGAACACCAAAGCCGTAATTCCACTATTAGAAGAACCAGACCGTTGGAAGAACGATGAAGTGGAAAAGACTATTGTTCTTGTCTTGTAAAAAACAATATTAAAAACTTCACTATTCAGCGAAAATCTTTCATTGTGTAGCTTTAAAGCCTAATTATTACCTGTTGTCACATGGTGGTAGGTGAGCCCTATAATAATAGCCCTATTCAGCACACATTTTATCTTGATAAAGCTTGGTATTGGGACCAAGCGAAAGCGCTTGATTTCAACCGTTTTTTTCTGGTATAAATGAAAGATTTTCGCAGAATAGCGAAGTTTTTAATGTTGTTTTTTTACAAGACAAGAACAATAAAGTCTTTTCCACTTCATCGTTCTCAAGAAAAATCCCTTAGATGTCTTCCAGGAAGAAAGGAAAGTGGATTAGGAGGGTGGGAAACTTAAGGAAGAATGAAAACAGACAACACAGATCAATCGTTATGATGAATACGTAAATTTTGTTATCTGATGACGTCATTGTCCTTTGTCCTTCAACTGATGGGAAACAGTCCCCAGCTAGATAAACCTTGGGTGGTCCTCATAGAAGGATATTTCAGAATACTGCACAGCCAAAGGCAGCACTCTTCCTGGAAATCGAATCCAATTTGTAATGAGCATTGGACCAAGCAGCTGCAGCACAAATATCATCTAGTGTAGCTCTTGACCAAAACACTGAAGAAGTCACCACAGACCTCATTGAATGTGTTCTTCACAGCTTATGCAAAAACAAACCTCTCTGTTTATAGACAAATGATATGCAATCAGTCAACCATCTGGCTAAAGTCACTTTGGAAACTGCCTCATCCAATCTGTTATGAGAAAAGTAGACAATTGGTCAGATTTTCTGAGATCTTTAGTTCAATGACGATAAAGTTGCCTGTGTACATCCAAAAGATGCAGCATATATTAACCTTTGTTGGAAAATTTTGGGACAAAAAAACAAGAGGTTGATTACCTGATTAATGTTCGACTCAAAAGCCACCTTATGCAAAAAGGACGGGTTTCTAAGTAAAGACCATGTATGGAGGCTTGGAAGAAAGGGCTTGAAGTTCAGATACTCATCTAACTGATCTAATGGCAACTAGGAAAAGGTCTTCCACGACAAACATTTTAGGTCTGATTTGGCGGAAGGTTCATATGGACCTTGAGTCATATTTTGAAGTAAGCCAGACAAGCCCCAAAGAGGAGTAGGATCCTTGACCGGGAGCCTGAGTAAAAAGGTACCCTTCAGAAAGGTCTTGCACAGCTTAGAAGAAGCCAAAGCAGCATGTTTTTTTTGCTGGAATAAAAAGGAAGCTATGTACTACTCATAACGTTCCATATGTGCTGTCCATTTTTATTCTTCCTCAGCTGATGGGTTTGGATCCAATCCCTTGGATCTAGCTCAGCTGTTGCTAAAGTGGCAACCTAGAACTCTCAAGCTTCTCCCTTACCCACAATGTACCAACCTCACTTAACTCAGATCTCGTTAGCTGCCTTAGTAAAAGGTAAAAACATAAATGATAAGGGAGAATGCTAAGTCTGGAGTTATATAAATAAATGGTTAGGACACACATGTCCTGTAAATACTCATTCTTCCTGACGTTTTAAGGACAGGGGTTGGTGGGAGGAGAGATGAGAAAGAATGAAAATGGACAACACAAACGGAACATTACAGTGAGTACATAACTTCTTTATCTGATGCCAATTTTCATTCTGTCCTCAACAGATGGGACAGGGTTCCCAGCTACATCATTTCCAGGGCGGACTCAAGGAAGGATATTCCCGAGCACCGTAGAACCAAAAGATGCCCATCTGCTGGAGACCAGATCTAATTTGTAATGAGTAGTAAAAGTATAGGGAGTAGCCCATGTAGCCACTGCACAAATATCATTCATGGACATTCTGGACTGAAATACTGACAAAGCTGCCATGGATCTAGTAAAATGAGCACAAATTGTTTTTTGTCAGAGTGATGCCCAATTTGTTATCTATTTAGATAGTGTAACTTTGGCGACTAGTTTACCCAGTGTAAATTCTGTACATGAATCAGTTGATCTGATTTTCTGATGTTCTTAAGTCCTATGTAAGCAAAAATGCAGCTATCGGTGAACATCCAATAAGTATAGCGCATATTCACCTTTGTTAAAAAATTTGGGAAATAATACAGACAAATGAATACACTGATTAATACTGGACTCTGATACCACCTTTGGAAGGAATGATGCATTGGTATGTAAAATCACCCTGTCCCTATGAAAACTCAAGTATGAGGGCTTTGAAGATAATGCTTGGATCTTGGAAATTCTTCTGGCCAAAGTAAAGGCTACTAAGAAAATTGTCTTCCATGAAAAAATTTAAGGTTACGGGTAGCTGTGGGCTCAAATGGGGGTTGAGTAAGTTATTGAAGAACAAACGTTAGGTCTCAAGGAAGACTAGGATCTTTAAAGGGGGTTCTTAAGAGTAGTATGCCTCTTAAAAATGCTTTGATTAACTTATGAGATGCTACTGATGAGCCATTTATCCCAACATGGAAATTTAATACTGCTAACTGGATCTAACTGTAAAATAACTAGCTCCTTCATCAAAGAGATGTGATAAAAAATCCAATGCATTATGTATGGGAGCTGTAAAAGGTTCAGTGTTGTGTTTTTGAGCCCAAAAAACAAACCTTTTCCATTTACTGGAGTTTAGTTTCCTGGTGGAAGGTTTATAGGAATATATCAAAATATGATGGACAGGAGAAGAGCATTGGTTTTCTGGCTATCAATGGAATTGGAGAAGCCAGGCAGTCAGCCTGATATTTACCAAATCTGGGTACATCATGTCTATCGGGTGAGATAGAAGGTCCAGATTTGGATCCAGAAACCAAGGCGGTTGAGTCAGGTGAAGATAAAGAAAGGGAAAACAAATATGTCAAGGCCAATATGGAGCAATAAGGATGACTTTGATCTTCAACCTGGAAGCTTTCTGAAAGAATTTGGGAATTAAAGGAATGGGCAGATGTATACAGGGGACCAGTTGTGAAGTACAGCATCCCTTGCTGACTCCCCTTCTGGGGGGATTGGGCAAAGTAGTTGCTGCACTTGTTGAGCGGGGGGAAGCGAATAGATCACAGCAAGGCTGGCCCCAATGACTGAAGATCTTGTCTGTGATTTTTTTTTGTTGAGGGACCATTAGTGGGGTAGAAGAATGCACCTGTTCAATTTGTCTGCTATCACACTGGATTTCCCAGGAATGTGCTTGCTAAGAGAAAGTGGCTGGAAGAGATCGCCCACTGCCACACCCTGAGAGCTTCTTGATACAATGAGTAGGATCAGTTTCCTCCTTGTTTGTTGATGTACCAGACCACAGACATGTTGTCAATTTGTATTGCAATGGTCCCTAAGAAGAGAGCATTTTGGAATGCTTGCAACGCTAACAGCACTGCTCTCATCTCTAGGGACATTTACATGCAATTTGGCCTCCTAGGGGGACCAGGTGCCTTGGACTGTCTTCCCCAGATAATGCCCCCCTCCCTGAGAAGTGTCCGTGGTCACTATGGCCTTGTGCTGGGGGTGGGGATGAATGGACAGCCTAGAAGAACTTGATCTGAATGAATCCACCATTCCAGGTGTCTCTTGCACATCTGAGTGATTCTTATCTGGTAAGACAAGACTATTGTGTGGCTAACATCCACTGAAGAATTCTCATGTAAAATCTGGCTAGCGGTCCTAATGTTACTGCTGCTGCACTGATCCCAGGGTATGAAGGACCAGAAAGGCTGAAATCATGGCACTGCAGATTATCTCTGACTTGTGACCTTATTGTTTGGACTCTCAATAGTGACAGTGATGCAATGTTAGTTTTCCTATTGAGAATTGCTCCTTAAAGTCTAAGACCTAGGTAGGTTGCAGATAAGATTTCTCGTAGCTTACGGTTATCCCCAGAAGACAAGTCTGCAGAACCTGGTCCTTTGCCAATATGAGTTGATGCCTGGTTAGAACGGATATCAGCCAGTCGTCTAAGTATGGAAACACTCCAAATCCCTGCAGTCTGAGATGAGCTGCTACTACTGCCATTCATTTCATTGGTTCATAGGTAGGTACTAGGCTATCAGCCCTAGGGTCTATACAAGCCCAGCCAAAAAGGTACCCTGGCTTTCACCACCCAAGAAAATTATTTTCCTGTGCCACTGTTGAGCAGAGCCGCAGAAGTGATCCCCAGGGTGAATTTCCTATTTCCCTTCCAATCATCAAGATTTTTCTTGAAAAGTGCTAATGAGGAGCTTTGTTTGATATAGATAGGTAGTTTATTCCAGAGTATGGGAAGTCTCTGGGACAGGAATCTATCCCTCCGGCATGTTCTGTTTATTGTGGTGACAAGGTTTAGGTCCCTAGAGCGTGTAGCTCAGAGGGATTGGGATTTCTTTAAGTGGAGCATGTCCCAACAGCTCTGGGTTTGACATAGCTTTGTATGTTAGGCAGAGATCACCTCTGAGTAGGCGATATGCGATGGAGTAAAGCTGGAGTTTTTTGAGACGGTCTACGTAGGGCATCTGTTTGAGACTGGCAATTCTCTTTGTGAGGTATTTCTGCGGCCTTTCCAGTTGTTGTAGATGTCTTGTGAGGTACATACCAAAAGGGGCGTTGTACTCTATAATGGGTCTAATGGTAAACACCAGGTCATTTGGTAAACACCCTGGGGCCTATGGTGAGACCAGAGGATAGCACTCTGAATTGGTAATGAGTGGCTCTCACCCAGAAGCGTAAATACCTCCTGCACTCTCTGTTCATCTTTATATGATAGTACATGTCCTGAAGGTCTATTGAGCACATCCAGTCATCCTTGCTCAAAAATGGGAGAATGGACTGAAGCATGACCATCCAAAACTTAGTTCTTTGAACTGTCTTGTGAGATCCAGAATTGGCCTCCAGTCCCCTGTCTTCTGTGGCACTAAAAAAACCTTGAGTAAGTTTTGGATTTTATCTGATCTGATGGGACCTCTTGGAGGACTCTTTTATTGCAGCTTTTGAATATGAATTGCTGCTTGTTCCCTCGGATTGGGTGGAACATCGAGGATATTTTTTTTTAGACTGGAGGTGGAAGAGAAAAGGTATTATACATCCTCTGGAAATAATCCTCTGCAGCAAACAATCTTTTGTGATATCTAGTCCAAAAGACAAAAGTAGCCCAAGTGAAGCAGCTGGATTGGACCCACTCATCAAAAATGGATGACTCAGTAGTAAAAAAAAATCACAAAACCACTTCAGTACATAAATCCAGGAACAAAATTGATAAGCGCTTTTGTCTAGATAATCTAGACTTCATCAAACAGTTAAAGCATAGATACTTCCTTTTATACAAACCAAACAGGAAGTGACAATTTAAAGTTGATTAGGGCAGATAAATGAATTTACATTAAATATTCATGAGCTGAATAAATTAAAATGAAATCCTAAATAAAGCAACAGATTGCTGAACACAAAACCCCCACAGCAGTATAACTACAAGTAAAACACATTAAATAAAAAATGAAATTACAAATTTGTAAAAAGACTGATGGTATGTAATAAATAGAATAAAAACATTTAAAATAGTGCAAAATAACAATATGATGTCTGTGTGTGTACCATGGTATATTAAACAGTAATTATCTGGGAGGTCATATTACCTCTCCAATGCCTTGTTAATTTCAGTAAGGAGCTCATTGAAATATTTTCGTTTAAGCCTGGCCAGTTCCCTGCATTCAGGTGTAGCTGCCAATATAATTCTCTTTGTTCCAACAATAGTGACCATGCTCCTCTAACATCAGTGCTGATACTGTCTATAATGAAGAGTAAAAATTTGTGATTGTTGTTCTCCATTATATGCTTCCTTAGTGCACTGGTGTCTTTAGTATTTTTAATATCATATAAATGCTCATAGATGTGGTTGTTCAGCTACTGGTCAGTCTTGCCAACATAGAACACTGAACAGACAGTGCACATAGCACAATATACTACTTTCTCAGAACAACAGTTTTATTTCTGCCTGATCTTAATTTCCACATTGTTGACCAAAATATATAACCTTCATTTACAAATTTACAGTAGTTGCATCTACCACACTTATACATGGAACCAGGTTTCTGGTGAAAGAGCAGGCTCCTAGTTTCAAAAATGTTCTTTAAATTCTTTCCTTTTTAATACACAATAGTAGGTTGTGAGCCTATCACAGATCTAATATTCTCTTCATGTTAAAACGGACCATTTTTTTTTAATAAAATATCATTTAAAAATAAACACTCATCAGTAAAAACAGTAATAAATGAGGTTTTAAAATCTCTACTTTCTTCCACGATGCTAGTGCCATGAATGTTGGATGAAGGTGAGGTAATGGATGTACTATCACCAGAAAGTAAGGGGAGGTAAAAACCTCTCTCCCTTTTGTTGACAACCTCAATTATAATGTTAATAATAAATTTGTGAGGGTAACCTCTTCTTAGAAACATTTCTTTCAGAGTGTCACATTCATTCAGAAATTCATCCATTAAAGACGCCATACGTGATGCACACACGAATTGGCCTTTAACAACAGCATTCTTTTGTTTCATAGGGTGGGTGCTAGAATAATGTAGTAGAGAGTTAGAATAAGTATTTTTTCTAAAAATCTTTGAAATTAACTTCTTATCATGATAGTCCTTGAGTAAAAGTATGTCAAGTAAAGAAATCATGTTAAAATCACTGGTGTGTGTAAACTTTAAGAAGTCAGTGGTAGTTCCAATATATATGCAATAAAATCATTAACAAGTTTGTTAGGTCCATCCCATAAAATAAACATATTCATAGGCATGTACTAGGCTATTGGCCCTAGGGCCTATATAAGCCTAGCCAAAGGGTACCCTGGCTTTTGCCACCCAACAAAATTATTTTCCTGTGCCCATGTCAAGCAGAGACACAGAAGTGATCCCGGGGTGAATTTCCTATCTCCCATCCAATCATCAAGATTTTTTATTGAAGAGTGCTAATGAGGAACTTTGTTTGATATAGACAGGTAGCTTGTCCCAGAGTATGGGAAGTCTCTGGGACAGGAATTTATCCCATCAGCATGTTCTGTTTATTGTGGTGAAAAAGGTTTAGGTCCCTAGAACGTGCAACTCGGAGGGATTGGGATTTCTTTAAGTGGAGCATGTCCAACAGCTCTGGGTTTGACATAGCTTTGTATGTTAGGCAGAGATAGTCTCTGAGTAGGTGATATGCGACAGAGTAAAGCTGGAGTTTTTTGAGACAGTCTGCGTAGTGCATCTGTTTGAGGCCAGTAATCCTCTTTGTGAGGTATTTCTGCAGCCTTTCCAGTTGTTGTAGATGTCTTGTGAGGTACATACCAAAAGGAGCGTTGTACTCTATAATGGGTCTAATGAGTGACGAGTAGAGGGGAACAATGACCTCTTTTTTCCTGGATGAGAAACCTTTTGTGATGTCCACATTGTTAGGAATTTTGATTATGGCTCCTAGTTTGCAGTCATCTGCGAACTTGGTTAGCCAAAGACCTTCTGTGTTAGCCTGTACTTCAGAGAAGTAGATACCAAACAGGAGAGGACCCAGGACTGAACCCTGTGGTACTCCACTTGTCACTGGTCTGAAGTTGGATTTAGAGTCTGCTACTTTCACAGTGTGGGTTCTGTCAGTCAGCCAGTTGGCAACCCATCTTGTGACATAGGGATTTATACCTAGTTTAGTGAGTTTATCTATAATTCCAGAGTGGGAGATGGTGTCGAAAGCCTTGGTAAGATCTAGACAGGCTGTGTGAACCACCTTACCCTCATCTATGGCTTTGGTGACCGCTTCAAAGAAGTCTCTCAGGTTTAGGAGACATGATCTGCCTTTTACAAACCCAAACTGGGTAGGGTCCAGAATTTGAAGATTACCAATGTCATTGTTTATAAGTTTATAAGTTCCATGATAATACATTCCATAGCCTTGCAGACCAGGCTCGTCAGGCTGATGGGGCGGTAGTTCCCAAGGTCCGTGGTGGCTCCCTCTTTGTGGAGTGGGATAACTGTTGCTGTGTGCCACTCAGTGGGCACAAAGCCTGAGGTGAGGCTATGATTGAAAAGGGTACTTAGGTGGGGTGCCAGTTCGTTCTGTAGGTCGTGTAGAACGAAGCCTGGGATGTTGTCAGGACCCATGGATGCTGTGTTCTTGGCTTTGGAGAGTGTGTTACCTGTGTAGCCGTGATTATAGAAACTTTGCATTCTTCTGGTATAGAGATGGGCCCTTTAGGGGATGAGATAGGGGTAAAGTTAGCACTAAACCTATCTGCCAGGATGCTGGCAATATCAGTTGGTTCTGTATATTTAGTGCCATTGTGCTGTAACTCAGAGCAGATCTGAGTGTCGCCATTGAGATTCTTGACACAGCTATAGAATGTTTTGTGGTTGTCTTTAGAATCAGTGGCAATTTTGTTTTCTTAACTAGCTTTGGAGGATTTTATGAGGGATCTCAGCTTCTTACTGAGGCTGACCACAGAGTTCCTCCAGTCATGGGATTTTACTCTTTTTACAGCAGTTTCTTTCTTCTGTTGTAGAGTTTGTTTATGGCAGGGGACCACCAGATTGGCTTCCTTTTTTTGGAGGATAGCATCTTAGTTCTGTTAGGGGTTGCATGATCCATGCACTCGTGTAGGTGCTTATAAAATGCATTTGTATGGGATTCAGCAGTCGTACCTCTATTGCCTGTCAGCATAGGTGTCGTGAAGTTTGCCACTTTTGTCTTAAGAAGCGTGAAGTTGGCTTTGGAGAACTTTTTTACGGTGGTTTCCCTAATGATGGGTGGGGGTGGGATGTGGATGTCTAGGGTGATTAGCCTGTGGTCGGATCTGACCAACGAGGAACTAACCTCTGGTGTGTAATACCGGTTGCCCATGTTGGTAATGACCAGGTCTAGGATATTGCTGCCCCTGGTAGGGGAGTGGATAAGTTGATCCAAGACGTTGGAATGTATGAATTCCAGAAAACGTTGAGCACAAGAGTTGTTAAACGAGTAGTTTTCCCAGTTAATGGTGGGGCAGTTGAAATCACCCATTATTAGGGTGTTAGGTTGTACCCTAATATTTTCCAGTGTATCAAGAAATGAGGAGTGGGAATCCTGGGGCATGGTGGGGGATCTGTAGCAAGCTACAATTTGGACTGCGATCTTACCCAGAGTTAGTTGCACTTGGATAATCTCGGCTGCATTATGCTGAGCAACTAGCCTGGAGGTGTGGATATCCTTTATGAATATGGACACGCCTCCGCCTTTAGTGTTTTGGTCCAGGTTAGTTGGCTGAAAGGTGTGGTATGAATTACAGCCTGCTAATGCAGGGGTGCTCTCTGGAACCTTGAACCAGGTCTCTGTCACTGCACAGACGTATATGTTCTCCATTTTAAGGAGCGCCTCGAGTGAGTGCATTTTGAGGTTTAGCCTTCTAGCATTAAGTAGCATTACCCTCAGATTTTGCTTGCTTGTACCTGTTACGATGGTGAATTTTCATTTGTAACTTGCCTAAAAAAGGGACTATAGGGGTGGCAAGAGCCTTAGCCAGTATCCGGAATCCCATGGGCGACAGGTGCAGGTCATCTCTGGCAAAGCATCGTAGTTTGTCGATCATGTCATCCCAGGCAGACAGATACTGGATCCCCTTAGAATGACACCAGAAGCTTAGCCAATTGTTGAAGTCAATCATTTTGTCCTTGTACTGTGGTATCGTTCTGGGTGATGGCAGGATGCTACTCAGGGCTACGGTCATACCTGCCTGGGCTACAAGATCAGACAGCTCCTCCATGTCTCTTTTCATGTAGTCCAGGGAGGTAGGTCTCAGGTCATTCAACCAACATGGACAATAACAGAGTAATAGTGCATGCGTTATGTGGCGGATCCTGGCACCTGACAGGCAGCTGACAGTAACTTTCTCCTTGTTTAGCCTGGTGAGTGTAACATCAGTGTGCCTGACTATAGAGTCACCTATGACCAGAGCGTTGAGTACGTTGTTATGCCTTATGGGTTGTGGCTGAGTGGTACACTGAGTTTGTAGGCTGTCATTTGGGTTGTGTTGGGGGGGGTTGCTTGCATTTCTGCTTTGGAGGTCCCTTGTTGCCTGGGCAGATTTTTATTGAGAGCCTCCGCGAATGTAGGTGTATGTTTTGTGTTTCTATGTGTGCGTTTTGGTGGTGTAGGTTTTGAGGGACTATGTGATGAGTGTGGTGTGGTGCAAGTGTTTACCTTCTCCTCTTGACTGTCTAGTCCAGTCTTAGGTGAAGAGAGCTTTGCTTCCAGTTTTGCTATATAAGTGCATCTCTCTCAGGTTGTAGTGTTGGGTGGTAGGAGGCTAGGGTTGTCTGTGTACATGAGGCAACTGCGACATTGCCCCAAGATGCCCAGATTCATCTGGTAGACAGGAGAAGACACTTGGGAGCTGACCCTGACATGCCTGGATAGGTGCTTATTTATTAAGTAGTAAAAACTGTTTTCCTCTAGACAGCTGAGGAAAGTTGAGTGCTGTAGTAATTTGCAGCTTATTTAGTGCTTACAATGAGTTCTGAACAAGTGCTGAGCTCAAAGAAACAGATTTGAGTGCTGAAACTAGAAAACTGGCTAGTTCTAATAAACAAAATTAAGCTAGAAAGCTTCCCTCCAACACAGAAAGGTGTGGGGGCTCAGAAGCTTACAAACAGTCCTGGATACAGCAAATCTGTATCTGGACTAGACGACTTACAGGAAAGGCAGTTAACAAGCTTAGAAATGTTTTTTTTTTGTAAAGTGGAAAGGAGGAGCAGAAACTAAGTGAGTTAGCCTTCTCAAATGTTCTCTTTGGATTAGGTAGAATGAGCTAATGACACTAGACTGGGAGGAGTGTCCCAGATCAAATTTACAGTAGGGGAGGGCAACTGCAAAGCCACCAAGTATAAAAACAGGATACCAACAGAGAGAGAGGGTGGGAAACAACAAATAAATCCAACCAGATGTTTAACAACTGTAGAAAATTTCTAGTTAATACCTCACACACATTGAAACTATGTAGAAATGTATATGCAGACAATAAAAGTGCTATTAATAACTTGTAAAAATAAGCATGAAAATAGGATACTTAATGCTATATATCACAGATCAGCTTCCTTCCTCCAAGTAGCTCAGTGTGAAACGGCAGAAACACCCACAAGTTAACTTTATGTCCTCCAAAAACCTGGTATAAAACATCATATATTCAAAATACCAGGAAGGGAACAATAATTTTTATTCCTCATTATAGACATCATCAACACTGTTAAAAGGGAAGCATGGTCACTATTGTTGGAAAAAAGAGAATTATATTGGCAGCTACACCTGAATGCAGGGAACTGCCCAGGCTTAAACAAAAATATTTTAGTCGGCTCCTTACTAAAATTAAAGGCATTGGAGAGGTAATATGACCCCCTCCCCAATAATTACTGTTTAATATACCATGGTACACACACAGACATCATATTGTTATTTTACATGGTTTTAAATGTTTTTTATTCTATTTTATTACATACCATCAGTGTTATATATTTGTAATTTCATTTTATGTATTTTACTTGCATTTATACTGCTGTGGGGGGTTTGTGTCTTGCAGTCTGTTGCTTTATTTAGGATTTCATTTTAATTTATTCATCTCATGAATGTTTAATATAAAGTCATTTATCTGCCCTAATCAACTTTAAATTATGTCACCTCCTGTTTGTATAAAAAGAAGTATCTATGCTTTAACTGTTGTCTGATGAAGTCTAGATTATCTAGACGAAAGTGCTTATCCATTTTGTTCTGGATTTATGTACTGATTCGATTACAGTGATTTTTTTACTACTGAGTCATCCATTTTTGGTGAGTGGGTCCAATCTAGCTGCTTCAATTGGTCTACTTTTGTCTTTTGGACTGGTTTGTGCTTCTATTTGACTTTACTATCTTTTGTGATATCTAGCCAGGTTCTCCAGGGTAGGGATAATCATCCCCAGACTGCCTCCAGAAGTGGGCAATTAGGCCTCCTTTCAGGAGAACTGGTAAGGCTCGTCAAAGAATGACTCTCTGAAACCCTGATTCTGCGGGCCACCTTTGCCATGTGGGTGGTGACATCCATTAGAGTTCCCTCATCTGCCTCTGGGGGTACCTCCTCCACGTGTGTCCTGGAAAGTACCCTCAGACTTTTTGAACCACAATTTTCCAACCGCCTCCCTGATTCCAGGAAATGGTTTGTTGAGGGGTCGAAAAATGCATGCCCATGGCAGACAGGGTCTTTCTATCCTTCTCACACCTGTATAGAGTGCCCTTTACCTTAGGGCCAAATAAGGATGTTCGGTCAAAGGGGACACTGATGAAAGAGGACAAACTCAAACTCTGCAAACTTACAAATGTGCATCCAGGCATGTCTCCATAATAAAATGCCTGAACCTGCTGCCCTTGAGGTTCCCTCTCCTATGTTTGAAATCAACCTCATGGATGAATTCGATATGGTCTGAAGGGCAGTCAGCCAGGAAGTTATGGGGACCTGAACTTGCTCAGAAACAGCACCCAAGAGGGTATTTGAACTCCTTAATCAAATCCTTCTGTAATCTCACAAAATGTGACAATTAGTTGAGAGACTTCAGCACAAAAGTGGATGAGACATATACACGCTTCCCAAATCTGTTTATTGCCCATGACTCCTTGTTGGGGGGATGAACAGTGGAACCTTCTTTGACTAGTTCCTTCTTGGTGGCCACTGCAATTACCACAGCATCAAAAGGGATCACTTTTCTGCAGAACTGCCTCTCTGGTCTCAGAGCAATGGGTTCTATGGTGTCTGGATCCTTCCACTCCTGCTGAAAGATCAAGTAGAGGAGCTCATCAGTGGGCGGAGTCACCAAGAGGTACAGGGTCCAGTACCAAAGGCCTCCACAAGAACAGATTCTTCAGACGTTGGGATGCTGGGCATTGAGCCACCTCTCTAAGGATTTTTAGGATATCTCCAAAGGAGATATCTTCATGATGTGACCATGGGACCCTTTACCCTCATCAAAATCTGTCTCTTCAGTGATGGACTCCTCAGGGGAGTTTAAATGCTTCCTCTTGCAGGTCTTCTTCTGAGGGACTTCTTCAGTGGGTTGCTCTGGAGAGGTATCAAAATTCCCTGCGGGGAAGCCTGGGGTTTTGGTCTGACGTTCCACGTGGAAAGACCTGGTGATACTCTGACTGCTGAGGCATCATGGTTAGTAATCTAGGATCAGAGGGGGATAAGATCCCTCTGTTCTGTCAAAGCACAGAAAACCCTTTTCACAGACTCAGAGGCAGATTGCCCCGGAGAAGAGGAAAGCCCTAGATCCGAGAAGGCAAGCTTCTGGATCTCTGCCCCCCCCCTCCACTCTGAGAACAACCTCAAGGTGGAGGCCAGAGTCAAGATATCCAATGACGATGCCTCAAGGCATAGGGGCAGCTCTGAAAATCTCAGAGTCAACTGCAATGCCTTAGAGCCAACATGGAAGGTACGGCTCCAAGAGCTCTCCAGATCCGACAAGGTCAGAGTACTCAGAGTGAGCCTCGGATCCTAGGATACAGAGATCCTCGGATCCTAGGTAGACTGATCTGGACAGCTAGGATCCAAGGACTCTGAAACCACTGAGGGAGTCAGAAGAAGAAACCACAATGGGGGTGTAGTACTGGAATGGAACTCCTTACTCAGAGGGGTAGGAGCCGAAGGGATGCCGATCCGTCCCTGTGCTGAGAGAATTTTTCTTACCACTCTTTCTATATCTTCTTCAGTAAGATTTCTGGAAGAACGAGTCAACTGGACTGAAGGGGATTTTGATCTTTCCAAAAAAGAGGAGGGTACCCAAAAGGGTACCGGATGTAGAGAGGGCAAATACCTCATCCTAGGTAAATAGATAGGTTTAGCTGGACTGGCTCAATTTGGATAAGAGGATGACTGCATCTGATCTGAAGAAGTCAGATCAGTTATTTTTTCTTTCTTCGGATCCGAGGAAGTTGGATCCTATAATTTATATTTTCTTGGACCCAAGATTGAAGTCAGGTCTGTCTTATGACTCCAAAACCTTCGGAAATGCTACTATGAATTTTTCTTTTGATTTGGGAAACTTGTCTCCAGAAATAGCCTGTCTAAAAGAACAGGGAAGTAATCCCTTTCACATCAATTTATTTTTACACTCTACAAGGGCCCTGGGATTAAAAGCATGGCAAACAGAATAGTCTTCTTGCAGATGCATAGGCCCTACGCAATAAACGCATAAACTATGCTCATCTGAAAAAGGAATTTTATGGCCGCATTTAGGACACTACTTAAACCCAGCAGCTCCTTTCTCAGATATGATATTAATTTAAACACACCAGAAACTGCCAAGGAATAATTCCACTCAACTGGCTTCAAGCTGAAATAATTTTATTGTTAAGAGGTTTTGTTCTCAACTAGAGAACTTCTTCAGAACAAAGTAAAAACTCAACACCATGTTAAATACGTACTAAAACCAATCACGACCAATAAAACAATTAATACCATTAGAAATTTTAAGGCGTCCACCACCCATATGACTACTAAGCCACATATTTAAAATAAATAAATAAATTATATATATATATATATATATATATATATATATATATATATATATATGGGTTCATGTCAAACCCACGACATGTTCAAATATCGAAAGTCAGTACACCGAAACGAAACCATCGACATTTCAAAACATCGAAAGTACAGGTATCTGAAACTACAAGCTAACATGGGTCCTGCAAGGGAAGTAAAAGGATATGATATGATACTTTACCCATACTACTTCCCCTTACAGGACCCATGTTAGCTGTAGTTTCGTGATACCTGTACTGTCGATGTTTTGAAATGTCGATGGTTTGGTGTACTGACTTTCGATATTTGAACATGTCGTGGGTTTGACATGAACCCATATATATATATATATATATATATATATATATATATATATATATATATATTTATATAAAATATGTAATGTAAACATACATAAAAATTATATATATATATATATATATATATGTATAAAGTATTGTACATCATAGTGTTTCAACTTTAACAGGAGGACAATAGAACAAGACTCATTTAACCCAGGACTATTCATGGCATCTAGGATTAATTGCATCTTAATTCGGCCTTATCAAGATGAGCATCTATAACATAACCCTGGGCATCATATTTAACCTGTTACAGTATTAAAAATCTGAAAAAATGCTCTGAATAGAATTCTATATGTTTAAAAACAGCATTAGTCCTTTTCTTATTTCTTACACCAGAGTTATATTCATAAACACGTCTTTTAAAAACTCTGGAGATTTTGCCCACATAAAATGCTGGGCGCAGTGCACACTGAGCTAAATCTACCACATTACTGGAATAGCATTAGAAATTTCCTTTTATACTGTATTTCTTGTTACGTATATAGAAATAACCGTTAGTATTAATCAAATGACATTGTGAACATGAGCCACATTTACGTGTACCATTGTATAATAATTGCTCACCACTATCATACTTCCTCTCAAAAAAACATTTAAGAGGCTTGTTTTTCTTAAAAGTCACTAAAAGTTTGGAACCCAACTTATCATCATAATCACCATCATTTAATATTAGTGACCACTTGTTACGTAAACAGCCCACAATATCAGGTGTATCCAAGGAATAAGTAGTAATAAAATAATCGGAACAAACAGAATTAATTTTTTGTTGTTATTCTTCACCTTTAACATACAATTGGTTGACAGACCCTAATATAGCGCTATAAATACCATTAACACTCTTATAAACAACTTCCTCCCATATGTTAACCAAAAGCTCCTCTGGATAACCCCTTTTACGAAACATATCTAACACCACATCACATTCTAAGTGAAAGGTGACTAAGTTAGACACCATCCTAGCCAAACGGACAAGCTGTCCTTTGACCACTGCCCCCTTTTGAAACTCTGGATGCCAACTTGAATAATGCAAATAAGAATTAAAAAAGAGGATGTTTAACTTTAAGCATGACCACCAATGACAGGCCAAAATACAGTAAGAACCAATCTAAGTCTACGATAGAAGAAAGATGTATACATTTTTTTTTTAGAAAAAGGGAAAGAGAAGACATACCAACAATGGTACAAAAAGGCTACAGCAATATAGAAAAGATGATGCATTATTAATGACAGTAACAAGGACTACCAATCAGGTAAGAAAGTGGACAAGATAAAAACAATATTAACTACAGTATCAAGAACTACTGAGGCTATCAAGTTATCAAACTTTTATAAAATATTTAGAAGATAAAGTTTTAAAGCACTTATAACTGAAGCTTGAGAGAACCAAGAACCAGGTCTTTTGCTGGAAGCAGCAGGTAAGGGAGAATCTCAAGAGTTCTAGGTTACCACGAGCTTTCGCAACAGCCAAGTTGGATCCGGGGGATCAGATCCAAACCCATCAGTTGAAGACAGAATGAAAATTATCATCATCAAATAATTAGATATAGCAGCCAGCTGGACTTTGACTGTAGACAAACTAGCCCCCTCTTGGAAGAGGGATGCTAAAAAATGTAGGACAGAGGAAGTTGGGGCAAAGAGGGATCCAAATCTTTCTGGATGGCTCAAATAGAAAACGTTCTCCATTTACTTCTGTAAACCTTACTAGTAGAAGCTTTTTTAGTGTGGACAAAGGGATATGTTGGGCAGGGGAAGAAGCCTGGGCTGTCTAGGCTTCACTGGAACTGCAGAAACCATTCAGTTTTTTTAATACCTTTATTGAATTATCACTTGTGACATAGGCACATTTATATAAAAGTAATCAAACTGTACTAATAAGTTAAAATTAACAAACAGTATGCTTTACATACACTGCTATTATATCATACAACCTAAACAACATTACATAATTATTCAATTCCTATCCTCTTTTTTTAAAGAAACATTTTATTAAACCATCACTTATGACATAAGCAAGCATACATTTATATAAATGAAAACAAACCACACTGACACAATCCTAGTTGCAAGCATTTTACATCACAAACCAAACAGACACACTCCCAGTTGCAAACATTATACATTACTTATAATCTACCCAATCATTTTCAGTCAAACATTACATAGCTCATTTAAGTCATGCCTTTTTTTAAACCTCATTCCTCCCTTGTATGTATTGTTCCCACAATTTCCATTTTTCCTGTGTAGTTTGCTCCTGTCTTTTACTAAAATATCTCAATTACAGTTGTTTTATCTCTGTTACTATATTCACTAATTCTAATATAGTTGGTTTAGATTTTGAATTCCATTTTCTCGTAATTACTTTTTTGGTAGCCACCATAATAAGAGACAGCAAAGCCTTACCATGTCTAGGCAATTCCAATTCTGTATCATATCTCTCAAAAAACATCTCCCTTGTCACACCAATCTGCCCACCCAGCATCTCAGACAGTGCATCCAGGAGGGAATCCTTAAAGTCCACCAACTCACTGCACTCAGAAAATATGTTCCCAATGACCTCTTTCTTCCCCATCATACCTCCAACATTTGTTATCTACTAGAGTAAAATTTTTCTGGAGTCTACTTGGGGTCCAAAAATATCTACGTAAACATTTCCAAGCAAAAATCCTAAATCTTCTAGATTTTGTTGCATATTTGGGAGACATACATATATCTGCCCATTGTTTCTTTGTGAAATGTGTATCTAATCTTTCTTCCCAATCCTTTCTGATCTCCTCTGATTGATTCTTATAGTTATCATGCAATATTTTATATGCTCCACTAATTATTTCTGTTCTAGATTCTACGAAAAAATCTATCAGTGCTGGTCTTTCGTTTATGACCCCCCCCCCCATTTCTTTCCCTCTGCCTATACTCTATCAATTCTTAATAGGGAAGGCAATCTCTAACCTGCAGTCCAAATAAATTATTGTCATATTCCCATTCTATTACCTTTCCCTCTCTAGTTATTTGCTCCAAATACCTTGGTTCCTTTGCCAGTGTTCGCCATGCCATCCAGCTTAAGGCCTGATATGCCTGAATGAACCATCTCCGTAGGATGAGACAGGAGGTCTGGACTAGTGTCCAGTACCCACGGCAGATGCAGAAATGAGGCCACAGAAAGGGAAACCAGATTTGATATGGCCAAAAAGGTGCAATGAGGATTACTGAGCTCTTTAACCAGAAGCCTTACTGCAGAAACATGGGGAAGAGAGGTTAAGCACGGAGGACAATTGTGCATTACAGCATCTCTCAGTGACTCCCCCTGGAGGACAGATCAATGTGAAGAACCTGTTGTTGAGGAGGGAAGCAAAGAGACTGCAACATGTCTGGCTCCACTGATGGAAATTTCTTTCTGCCACTTTAACAATGAGAGATCATTTGTGAGGCTTCAGAACGGACCTTCTCAGTTTGTCTGCAAGCACAGTGGATTTCCCAGGTATATGTACTGCAATGAGAAAGTGACCAGAACAGATCGCCCACTGACACACACTCACTGCCTTGAGACAAACAGGACAGGATCTGGATCACCCTGTTTGCTGATGTATCAGACCACAGACATACTGCTCTGACTGGATCGCAACATCTTGGAAGACTTGCAACACTAGAACGACAGCTGTCATTCTCCAGGACACTGATATGCAAAAACTGGTCTCTTGAGGGGACCATGTGCCTTCGACTGTCCTTCTCAAGAAGTGCCCCCACACCCCAGATGGGAGGAGTCAGTGGTTACTATGGCCGCTGGGAAAGGTAAAACAAAAGGGCAGCCCTAAGAGATTTTGCTCAAATGGATCCACCACAAGAGATCTTCCTTGCAAATTTGTGTAATCCTGACTGCAGTATAATGAGCTGTTGAAGAATACAACTGAACTGATAGGGTCCACTGTAGAATCCGCATATATCTGACCAATGGGACTAGAGTGCTGCCATCGATCCTAAGCTTGCAAAACTAGTCGTGCTTAAGAAGAAGAATGAGAGATCACTTCCTTTACCTGGGATCTGAGGGTCTGTACTCTTCTTGGAGGCAGAGATGATATCTGATTCATTGTGTCTAGATGAGCATGAGATGTGACTTATTGTAGTTGACTGCGATGTCCAGATGGTGACATAACTGGAGCAAGTAGTCCCTTGATTGGAGAAGTAGATGCCTAGTCAAAGCACTCAGCAGCCAGTCTAGATATGGAAACACCCAGAATCCTAGCAGTCTTAGGTGAGTTGCTGCCACTGCAATGCATTTGGTAAACACCCTGGGGGTTGTGGCGAGACCAAAGGTAGCGTTCTGAACTGTTAATGACCATCTCACAGCTGGAAGCACAGAAATCTTCTGGAGCATCTATTCATTTTGATGTGATAGTATGTATCCCGAAGATCTATCAAGCATATCCTTCACTTTTGGGCCAAACAAAGATGATCTATCAAACAGAGTACTGATGAACAAAGACCCTAAGGGCTCCACAAAATCGCACAAGCACATCCAGACATGTCTTCTGAGAGCTATGTCTGAACCTGCTGTCCCTGAGGTGCCCTCTACAGTGTGGGAAATCAACCTCATGGCCACATTAAATATGGGACTGAAGGATGGCCAGCTGTGAAGAATCCTTATTCTGCTCCTCCACAGATAAGGATTCAAACAGATTTGGAGAGTTCCTTTATCAAACCTCTTTGCAACTTGGTAAAGTGTGCCAAATAATTCAACAGCCTCAGGGCAAAGGTCACTGATGCGTACATGCACTTTCTAAATCTGCCCAAGGCCCTAGTCACCCTGTTAGGAGGATGGACAAAAGTGCTTGGTTCTGCGAGCTCTTTTTTGTGGCTTCTGATATGACCATAGCATCTACTGGGACCCCTTTACTCTAGTGTGCTCTTCCCTTTTTTTTGGGGAGGGGGTGCTAAACATTTGTCTAGTCACTTGGGAAATGGCTCCACAGTATCTGGTTCCTACCATGCATGGTATGAGAAAAGATCTATTAGCTCATCAGCCCGGGGGGGGGGGGGGGGGCACCAAAAACATAGCTGGACCAGAACAACACCAGAAACACAGACTCCTCCTGGGAAGGGGGTTTGGAAGACCATCCACCTTTTAGCTTTAACATTTTCAGTACTTCTTCAAAGGAAATACCCTCAGATGAAGATCTGGAGAACCCTTCCCCTTTATCAAAATCAGTGTCTTTAGTTAGAGATCTCTGAGGGGAATCCAAGTGTCTCCTCTTACATGTCCTCTTCCTGGGGATCTCATCAGTGGGATGATCTGATGAGGTATCGGAAGTAACAGGGGAGTCTCCAGAGACTGACAAGAAGATCAATTGGGTAGGTTGTCCAGTGGAATAGAAGAGAAAGGCTCAGAACTCAAATCACATGATGTAAGAAAAGCAAGATGCAAGGGGGGCAAGCATGTCCTTTCTTTAAGCAGACAGAAAAAGTCTTCTCCATTACATCTAAAGCTGAGGACCTAGAATGAACAGAAACCTACAGCACTAGAGCTGAAGACCCTTTTGCCAACAAGCCCTGAACTCTCCCAGAACCCCACCTCAAGGAAGAAGTCGGACCCAAGCTGTCCAGCACCAAGCACCTAGGGCAAGGACAGCTCCAATAATTTTGAAGTTGACTCCAACTCCTGGAGCCAGAGCTGATGCTTCAGCTCCAACAGTCCTGCTCCAAAAGTGGCAGAACTGAGTGACTCAGTAATACGGTCAAAGAACCACCTGTCTTCGACCCAATGAAGACACCCTCAGGGATCTCGGATCAGAGGGCTCCAAAACCACGGAATGGATCAGAGAAAGAGATTATTGGTTCAGAGGAGAGCAGGCTTACAGGTCTCATGGGAGATGGAGCCAGAATTACTCCCATCTAGATCTGAGCTCTGAGGAACTTCCTTATAATCCTATCCACCTCTGCTTCAGACAAGCTCCTGAAGGACCGAAGATAGGAGCTGGTTAATGGTGGCCTGGAATGTCTCCTAGGAGGCTCCACTCTTTCTTCATGAAACAAGGGGAGACTGGCTTTGGCGAAAACTTAGGTGATCGGATCGGAGGCAACCTTGGCTTCAATGAAGTAGGATCAAAAGGTATTGGATCCAACCTTTTTGAGATCTTGGCAGGCAGCTCAAAGGATGGAGCTGATGTGGTAGAATGGTCCAGGGATCTTTTCTTAAGGTCTTTATATTTGGGGGTTTAATCAGTCTTCCCCTTTTCAGACCTCTTTAAAGGGGGTGGAGCCCCAGAACTGAAAAGATGCAAAATGGAGCCACTTGATGTAATTCCTCAATTTTTTTTATTACAAACACAAATTAATGGCTTTCATCACACTATACCAAAGACGACTTCAGAATCTGTTAACACTAACGATAATGCACCATTTTAAACCCACTCAATAGTCACATTCCTGTTCCCCCAGCCAATAAAAACAATCTACACACTTCCTCAATATACTAACCCTTTTTACATATTTAAAGGCGGTGCAACTTATCTAAGGAAACAGAGAACCAGTAAAATTATGTATATATTATAACTCTACAACAAAACATAATTATCACACATTAAAACTTTTAAACATAGTACGATCATAGTTTTAATACTCTCTGAATACAAAGGCTGTCATTTAAGCTAGATGGTACTAAAGAAGTCAATCTAATCTGCAAACACTACTCTCAGGTATAAAAGATCTTCCCATGTTCCCCCACCAGGATTCTTTTGTACAGTGTCCAAACCAAAGAAACGCAACTCACGATCCAGAAATTCTGAACAATCTCTAAAAAGAGCATTGCTCTTCTTTTTTTTTTTTTGTATTGAGCCCATGCTCATAGGTCATTTCTCTCAAATGTCTTTGGGTCTTCCACACACAAAATCCTTTACACGGTAAACATCTAGCAAGGTAAATCACTCCAACCATGTTACATGTGCAGTGAAAGTTCGACCTAATTTTCCTTTTATTGACTAACACAGTACCACCCTCGCAGATAAAACATTGGGAACAAAAGCCACATTTGTATGTTCCCACTTTTTCGTAGTACAAAATGTCACTTTGGACCCTAAATTTTCAAAGTATTGCTTACAAGTTGTCCCTTTCCTGCAAACTACTTAGGCTTTTTCTGGGCAAGGGCCTTCGTGTCTTCAAAACATGAGAAAATTCTCCAAGTCCTGTTGAGAATCTCCCTAATTTCTTTCACATCACTGCTGAAAGTAGTGATAAAGGCACTCGCATATTCTTGCTGTTCAGTTTTGTTACTAGTGCCTATAATACTTGTATTCTCAGAGCCCCTTAATAATGGTTTAATATCACCTCTCGTCTTTTAGCACCAACGTCTAGTCTAATTTCTCCAATTAAAATTTCAGGATAACCTCGACTTTTAAATATGTTTGCCAATGTAAGGTCTTCTCTGTGGTATGTCTCATCCTCAAACTTTTTCGTGCGTTTTTCTGAGTTTCTGAGGTTGAGCCACAGTTGCTAGAGAGAAAGAGGAAGAGGGAAGATGTCCTTTCAGAACCAACTTATTTTTCCTGTCACTAAGCCTTGGAATCCAGCAGAAATGGAACCATCAGTGTCTAAATGTGCAGCGTCCAGACATTATACACATTCCCTGTGGGCATGAGAACTGGTGATCTTATGTCCAGGAAGTGCACTTTTTAAAACCAGTTGGTTTGTCAGCCATTTCACAAAGAAGAGAAAGGAAATTAAGCTAAAGCAACACAATTTAAGGACAGAAAAACCACCAACAATGGTAAATAAAAATACCTTCTAAAGGGTAGAAAGGAAAGAATTATAGAAGAAGAAAGGAAAAATAGAAACAATGGTATTTCGAAGAGTACCCAACAATAAGAGGGTAGGAAAGGAATAGTTTGATGGACAGATCTCGATAACTTATGAGGATAAGGGAGAGAGTGAAAGAGATATATAAATATAATTAAACAAAAGTAAACTTACAACTAGCAAATACTGAAAATTTCAGCTAAAGGCTCAAGAGAAGGAGATCTGCTTCTCAGTGATATCTCAGCAAATGAGATCCGAGGTATGTTAGGTTATGGGTAAAGAGAGGAGCTTGAGAGTTGGATCTGTGAATCTAGTGAAAGCGGCTGAGCTGGATCCAAGGTCGGATCAGAGAACCGTCAGTTGAGAACAAATGAAAATGACATCATCAGATAGTATTTGTTGCACATCAGACAAAAGAAATATATCCAACCATCTTCAGAGCATTTTTTTCCCCTGGAGAATCAAAGACATTTCTGTATGCAGAACAGGCTAAGGAGGAAATTAATTAGTCAGCAAAGAGTGAGACAGCAGTCTGAAAGGTACTGTGTTTCTCAATCTACTGACAATAACAAAGCCCATACACAGAATTTGCCAGTGAAACTTTTCCATTGCTTTAAAAGAAAATTCTTGAATCACAGAAAAAATGCCCAGGAGATGACTAATCTCAAGCACCTTAGGTTTCAAATGGAGACTGGCACTGGGGACAAACATGATAAAAAGACAACAAGCAACAATGTGAAATGAGTGAATAAATGGAAGAACTGAGAGTATTGGTCTGACTACATAATAGTTTAGACATGTGAACTGTGGTACTGCAAGAAAAAAGTGGCTGAAAAAGACTGAAGGTTTGTTGCTTGTGCTAAACTGGTGTGAAAACTATAAAGCATAAATCCCACTTGATGTCATTAATATTTAGAAGGGCAGTGAAGGGACTAAATAAGGAACTATAAAAGTTTTTGTTCTTTTTAATATTTGTACGTAATTTCATGATACAAATTACATTTTATATTGTAAAGCATTTCTGTACAGTATGCAGAATTTTAAATGTGAGGAGGGGAAGTTTTATCAGCTTTTAAGGGGATATTGTAAAGCAGTTTAGAGAAAATAAGCAGTATATGAAACTGCGGGAAGTGGATAGTTACACAAGTAGTTGCCTCTCCTATTAGATTTAGTATTTTAAGGCATTAACTATAACAGTGCACAATTTAGTTTAAACATAGTCAAAGCACTTTTTCCTTAAGGCTAAACGTTAATGTTTACAGAAAAGCATGCAAGTTGTTTTTTTTTTGTGAGGGGAATAAAGATCTGAATGGACAACAATCTATGTGAGAACACAGGCTCTAACATGCGCTTTAGCATGTGTAATCTAAACTTTAGAATAGGCAGTAGGAAATGGATACAGACGCTAATAAAGGGCAACAGCTCCTATCTGGAGAGGTAAATTTCTTTTGTGGAAAGTATGTACAGTTTTGTGTTTGCTGCGAGTTAAAACAGAGTTATAAACACATACTCAAGCTTTTTTTCCATGTGGGTCTGTTTCTTGTGCCTTTTGATTGAAGCAAAAAGTCTGAAAAAATGTGACATGGGTTCAAACAGAGGTGGGAAGAAGCAACTACATACAAAATCAACTTACTTAACATTAGTGTGTGCGTGTACACTGCAAACTGGAAACATATATTCCAAAGAGTTGTCATATAGAATATGTAGGAGAAAAAAAAGTTATGTACTTACCACAACGTTCCATCTGTGTTGTCCATTTTCATTCTTCCTCAACTACTGAGACTGAATCTGATCTTCGGATCCAACTCGGCCGTTACTACAGCTCATGGCCACCTACAAGCTCTTGAGCTCCTCACTTACCCATAATGCACAAACCGCTAACATACCTCAGATGCTACATGACAAAGTAAGAATTAATATAATATTCCTGACAGAGGAAGTCATTATCTAGAGCTCAACATAAAGCACAGTGATGTCCTTATAAACTCTCATTCTTCCAGCAGTCCATAATGACAAAGGATGGGGGTTGATGACTGGAGAGTTGAAGAAAAATGAAAACGGACAACACTGATGGAATATCATGGTAAGTATATAACTTTTTATCTGATGTCAATTCTCATTCATTCCTCAACTACTGGGACAGAGTGCTCAGCTACCTGAAATCCAGGGTGGACTCGAAGGAAGGATATTCCTGAGCACAGGAATAAAGGTATGAGGATTAGCCAAGTTGCAGCTGCACATGTCATCCGTGGAATGCCTAGATAAAAATACTGACGAGGTTGCCATGGATCTAGTTGAGTGGGCTCTTAAAGGTTTTGGTAATGATATATCCAATTTATTGTCTACAAAGGATATACAGTCACTAAGCCACCTTGCCAAAGTGACCTTTGTAACCTGATTTACCTATTTTGGAGTTCGCAAAGGAGATAAATAGTTCATCAGAATTTCTAACTATTTTGCTTTATCCAAGTAGAAACGTAATTGTCTATGAACATCTAACAAGTGTAACAAACACTTTCCTTTGTTTTCAAATTTTGGAAAGAAAACAGGCAGATTAATGGACTGGTTGATGCTGGACTCTGACACCAGCTTAGGAAGGAAGGAAGGGTTGTTTCATAGTGTTACTCTATCCCTATAAAAAATCAAGTAAGGAGGTTTAGTGGGCAATACCTGAAGTTCAGAAATTATTTGGGTGAGGTAACGGCCACTAGAAAAATTGTTTTCCAGGTTACAAATGTAAGATCACATTTTGCTGCTGGTTCAAAGGGGGAATGAATTAAGGTCTGCAGTACTAAATTGAGGTCCCATGCTGGAGTAGGGTTTTTATAAGGCTGTCTCAACAGAAGAGTGCCCCTCAAGAAGGCCTTACAAAGCTTAGATGAAACCAGGGAAATTTTTTCAAATCCAATGTGGAAGTTAGAGATTGCTGCCAATTGAACTCTAATGGTTGAGGAACTAGCTCCCTTGTCGAAAATTGTCAAAAACTCGAGGACATTTTGTACAAAGGCTGAAAAGTGGTCAATATCTTTCTGATGTGCCCAAAAAACAAATCTTTTCCATTTACTTCTGTAAAGTTTCCTGGTAGAAGTTTTATGGGAAGATAAAAGTATATGATGGACATGGGATGACAGCAAAGGTTGTCTGGCTATTAACAGAAGTGAAGAAACCACAATGTCAGCTTTAGATTTGAAATATCCCGGTAAACCATACACGAGACGGTTGAGACAGGAGGTCTGAAATCGAATACAGAATCCAAAGTGGGTAAAGTAGATGAGGTCAAAGAAAGGGGAACCAAATCTGTTGAGGCCAGTAAGGTGCAATGATGACTCTGCTCTTCAACCTGGCTACTTTCTGTCAAAATTTGGGAATCTAGGGAGTTTTGGAATAAGCATAGAAGAGACCAGGAGGGCCAATCATAGAGCACAGCATCCCTTGGTGATTCCCCCCGAAGGAGGATCAGGGCAAAGAAGCTGCTGCACCTGTTTAGGGGAGAAGCAAAAAGATTGCAGCAAGGCTGACCCTACTAATGGAAAGTCAGTCCTATCACTTTCTTGTAGAGAGACCACTTGTGAGGTAGTAGAATAGACCTGCCCAATTTGTCTGCTATCACTCGGCACTTCCCCAGAATGTGCATTACTATCCGAAAGTGGTTGGATGAGCTCGCCCACTGCAACATTCTGAGGGCTTCCTGACACAAGGGGTAAGACTTGGTTCCTCCTCGTTTGTTAATGTACCAGACTACTGACATACTGTCTGTCTGAATCGCAACTGTCCCGAAAGGGAGAAAGCCTTGGAAGATCTGCAATGCTATAAGCACTGCTCTCATTTCCAGGACACTGATATGCTTGTTAGCCTCATCGGGGGACCAAGCACCTTGGACTGTTTTCCCCAGGAAGTGCCCCTCCCCACCTAATCTGGGATGCACCAGTGGTCATTATGGCCTTGGGTTGAGGGAGAATGAAAGCATGACCTTAGAAAACCTGATCTGATCAAATCTACCACCAAAGGTAATTCTTGCATGCTTCAGCGAGTCTTATTTGGGCTGACATTGATAAAGAATCGACCACTGCATTGCTAACATCCACTGAAGAATTCTCATAAGATATCTTGATAGGGAGACTATGAATAAGGCAGCTGACATTGACCCCAAGGCTTGAAGAATCAGCCGGGCCAGAATCTTGGTACTGTGAACTATTTTTTATAACCTGGAATCTGATAGTTTGCACTCTTGCTAGAGGAAGAGAATCTGTTACTGAGACCATATTGCAAACTGTTCCTATAAACTCCAGTATCTGAAAAGGTTCTGAGATTTGCTGTAATTTATGGTAATTCCTAGAAGGGAGCAAGTCTGATGTACCTGATCTCTCACTCTTAATAGCAGATGCCTGGTCGGGGTGGTCATGAGCCAGTCATCTAGATATGGAAACACCCGGAATCCCCACAGTCTCAAGTGAGCTGCTACCACTGCCATTCATTTGGTGAACAACCTGGGAGCTGTGGTGAGACCAAAGGGCAGGGCTCAGAACTGTGCAAGTACCTTCTGGACTGTCTGTTAATTTTTATGTGATTGTATGCATCTTGAAGGTCTATTGAGCACATCCAGTCGTCCTTGCCTAAAGAGTGCAAAATGGACTAAACCGTGATCATCCAAAACTCTGTGTGTCGAACTGATTTGTTCAAGTTGCTAAGATCCAAAACTTGTCTTAAATCCCTTTTTCTTTGGTACTAAAGAGAATCTTTAGTTAAGTTCTGGATTCTATCTGGTCTAATGGGACCTCACGGATTATTCTTTTTCCCAGCAGCTTTTGAATTTCTAGTGCTGCTGCTTTCCTCTGACTCATTGGAACATAGGGAAATTTTTGTGAGGATGCAGGTGGACCAGAAATGGGAATTATATAAACTCTGGAAATAATTCTCTGCACCCAGGTATCTTATGTGATATCTAGCCAGGGTCTCTGGTGCAGAGCTAAATGGGATGTTCTGCAGAAGGTGGGAGGTTGGCATAATGGTTAAGGTGTTTACTTTACAAACATAAGGTGCACGGTTTGATTCTCACATGGGGTAAATGGCTAGGCTGAAAATGGCCCACAAGGGCAGTTAGCCTAGTACTAATCTATGAACCTAAGTATCACAACAGATGGCGATAACCTGCTGGGTAATCTGGAGTGTTTGGACTACCTGTCCCTGTTGAGGCTCAAGGTACAAAGACACAAGAGATTCTGAAGGGAGATCCAAGGGGAAACCATCCGTCCTGCTGAAGCATAAAAAACTCTCTCTCCACCACCTCCAAAGCAAAACGCCCCAAAGAGAAAGAAGTCAACAAAGCCAAGAAGACATGCTTCTGCCCCATCGACTCTCTCTTCCCCGAAGGCAATCCACCCAAGGCAGAGGTCTGAGCCAAGCGGTCCAATGCAGAGGATCAGAGGGGCAAAAACAGTTCAGACAACTTTGGAGTCGACTCCAACTCCTCAGATCAGTCAGGGATGCTACGGCACCAAGAGTCAACCAGCTATGAACTTGTTGGAGCTGGAGCATTCAAAGAAGACCTCAGAGCTGAGGATAACAATATTCTTGGATCAGATACAGATGGCTTCAGCAGACTCAGATCCAGGGCCCCGAAATGGGTGGCCGGATCAGAGAAGAAGCTGATAGTGGAGTAGTGCGAACCAAGAATTCCTGACCTGAAGGGGTAGCAGCTGGAAGAACACCCATCTGTATTTGCACTGAGGGAAATCTCCTCATCATTCTATCCACATCAACTTCAGTCAGACTTCTGAAAAAACAAGAGGAGGCTAATGAGGGAGATTTTGAGTGCCATCTCTTCATGTAAGATGATGGTAACCTGGATGGCACGTCAATGGTAGGCTAGTATCGGGATTGAGGTAGACGTTTCAGATCCAAGACAGTCTTCTGTAACTGGAGTTGGCTTTGAAGCAGAAGCCTTTGGATCTATCTTCTGTTTCTTTCTGAGAGGCTCCGTTAACAATGAAGTGGCGAAGAACCAGACTGTCTCGGGGACCTTTATGAAGTCTCCCTAAGTTTTGTTTTAGTGAGTCTCAGTAATTGCTTCAGGAAATGTAGTGGCCAATAATTCCTTCAAAATCAACTTATTTTTGCAATCAGCAACCGCACAAAGATTGAAGTTTTACAGACAGAGCAATCTATGTTCAGGTGATCTGGTCTGAACCAGGAAGCTTATGCCCACATTGCTGGCATTTTTTTTAAACCCCGAAGGACCTTTCTCCAACATTTTTGTTAATACACAAAAGAAAAGGAGAAAAGGGAAAGATTTTTTTTTTTTAATACAAGCATGGAAAGGCAAGGAAGGAAAAAGTACCAACAATGGTACTGAAGAATATACAGGCATGTAATATAATGTTAATTAGGAAATGTAACGAAATAAAGGGGAAAAACTTAGCAACAATGGTAAGCAAGAATACATTGAGTGTAAACAAGGGTATAAGAGTAGGAAAAAAAAAAGAGAAAAATATAAAAGCGAAGAAAAATATCACTTAACTAAATGTCACTCAAGAGCTAATGGATGATCATATGTCTATTTCGTGAAAGCTGTAAACGAGATCTGAGGTATGTTAGGGGTTGGTGCGTTATGTATAAAGGAGTTCAAAAACTTTTAGGTGGCCATGAGCTATAGTAACAACAAAGTCTGATCCGAGGATGAGATTCAAACCCAACAGTTGAGGAATGAATGAATCTGACATCATCAGATTAATAGGTTTTATAAAAATAGCTGCTTCTTCTATACCATTGTGAAATGTATATGATCTTACAGCTAGAGACAAAAATCAAACAGTATGGAATTATATTAAGACATGTAGGGTGCAAAATGAAAGCTATGTACTTACCATAATGCTGCATCCTTTTCATTCAATATGACTGCTGAGTACAGAGCCTCTTACCGGATCCAATTTGGTAGTCTGCCAGTGCTCCTTGTCTCAAGCTCCTTCAAAAGACTTAAATCAGACAATTCCACTGTGCCCTCATTAACCTCAGATCAAGTAAGCTGGCTAGCAAGGATAGGACCAAGAAGACTTGTTGTCATAATTACAATTAGACTGGGAAAGACAGCTTTAGGCTGGCCTACAACACCCTCAGGAAAAAGGTGACAAT
>NC_056732.1:482118098-482313098 GCF_019279795.1 Protopterus annectens | reverse complement strand
GTGGTTATCCAAGTGCAACTAACTCTGGGCAAAACTGCTATCCAAATTGTAGCTTGCTACAAATCCCCCACCATGCCCCACGATTCCAACTCCTCTCTTTTCTTGATGTACTGGAAAATATTAGGGTTCAACCAAACACCCTAACAATGGGCGACTTCAACTACCCCACCATTAACTGGGAAAACTACTTGTGTACCAACTCCGTAGCTTAACACTATCTGGAATTCATAAACTCCAGTGCCTGGATCAACTTATCTACACCCCCACCAGGGGCAACAATATCCTAGACCTAGTCATTACCACCATGAGTGATCCAAAGTCAACTCATTGTTGGTCCGATCTGACCATAAGCTAATCACCCTTGATATCCACATCCCACCCCCACCCCCATTAAAGAAACCACGGTAAAAAATTTCTCCAAAGCCAACTTCATGCTTTTTAAGACAGAAGTGGTGAACTTCATGACACCCATGCAGATGGACAATACAGTTACGACTACTGAATCCTACACAATTGCACTTTATAAGCACTTCCATGAGTGCATGGATCATGCTATCCCAAACAGAACCAAGACACTATCCTCCAAAAAAAGGAAGCCAATCTGGTGGTCCTCTGCCATAAACAAACTCTACCACAGAAGGAAGAAACTCTTTCAAAAGAGAATAAAATCCCACGAGTGGAGGAGCTCCCTGGTCAGCCTCAGTAAGAAGCTGCAATCCCTGATAAAATCCTCCAAAGCTAGTTATGAAAACAAAATCGCCACTGATTCTAAAGACAACCACAAAGCATTCTATAGCTATGTCAAGAATCTCAATGGCAACTCAGATCTGCTCTGAGTTACAGCACAATGGCACTAAATATACAGACCCAACTGATATTGCCAACATCCTGGCAGATAGGTTCAGTGCTAACTTTACTCCCCTCTCACCCCCTAAAGAGCCCATCTCTATACCGGAAAAATGCAAAGTTCCTGTAATTACGGCTGCACAGGTAAAAACCACACTCTCCAAAGCCAAGAACACAGCATCCATGGGACCAGACAACATCCCAGGCTGCGTTCTACATGAACTACAGAACGAACTGGCACCCCACCTAAGTACCATGTTCAATCATAGCCTCACCTCAGGCTTTGTGCCTACTGAATGGCACACATCAACGGTTATCCCACTCCACAAGGGGGGAGCCACCAAGGACCCCAGGAACTACCACCCCATTAGCCTGACGAGCCTGGTCTACAAGGCCATGGAACGTATCAACATGGAACTTATAAACAAAGACATTGGTAATCTCCAAACTCTGGATCCCACCCAGTTCGGGTTTGTAAAAGGCAGATCATGTCTCCTAAACCTGATAGATTTCTTTGAAGCAGTCACCAAAGCCGTAGACAAGGGTAAGGTGGTTCACACAGCCTATGTAGATCTTGCCAAGGGTTTTGACACCATCCCCCACTCTGGAATTATACATAAACTCACTAAACTAGGTATAAATCCCTGTGTCACAAGATGGGTTGCCAACTGGCTCACTGACAGAACCCACACTGTGAAAGTAGCAGACTCCAAATCCGACCAGACCAGTGACAAGTGGAGTACCACAGGGTTCAGTCCTGGGTCCTCTCCTGTTTGTTATCTACTTCTCTGAAGTACAGGCTAACACAGAGGGTCTTTGGCTAACGAAGTTTGCAGATGACTGCAAACTAGGAGCCATAATCGAAACTCCTAACGATGTAGACATCCTACAAAAGGGCCTCACTGAGACAGATGCCTGGTGTCAAAGTCATGGCCTCAAACTCAATGCCAAAAGGTGCATTGCCATCCCCTTTGGTAAAAACTCTGTACCCATAGGACTACAACATAGGTGGTAGTATACTTAACACCGAAAGTGTGACAAGAGACCTTGGGACACAGGTGGACAGTAGTCTCTCCTTTGATAATCACATAGCCACAGTAGTCAGGAAATCCTTCTATGTGGCACACCTCATCACAAAAGGTTTCTCATCCAGAAAAAAAAGAGGTCATTGTTCCCCTCTACTCATCACTCAGACCCATTATAGAGGTACAACGCCCCTTTTGGTATGTACCTCAAGACATCTACAACAACTGGAAAGGCCGCAGAAATACCTCACAAAGAGGATTACCGGCCTCAAACAGATGCCCTAAGCAGACAGTCTCAAAAAACTCCACCTTCACTCCATCGCATATCGCCTACTCAGAGGTGATCTCTGCCTAACATACAAAGCTATGTCAAACCCAGAGCTGTTGGACATGCTCCACTTAAAGAAATCCCAATCCCGCCGAGCTACACGCTCTAAGGACCTAAACCTTGTCACCACAATAAATAGTACATGCCGGAGGGATAGATTCCTGTCTCTGAGACTTCCCATACTCTGGAATAAACTACCTATCTATATCAAACAAAGCTCCTCATTAGCACTCTTCAAGAAAAATCTTGATGATTGGATGGGAAATAGGAAATTCACCCCGGGGATCACCTCTGTGGCTCTGCTCGACAGTGGCACAGGAATATAATTTTCTTGGGTGGCAAAAGCCAGGGTACCTTTTTGGCTGGGCTTGTATAGGCCCCAGGGCCAATAGCCTAGTACCTACCTATGAAGGGTGTGTAAATAACTGAAAAATGCCTTATGGCTATCCTTGGCCTAGGAGGCTATTTTTTGCCTTGAAGTTGGCTTTCATGTACTTGATTAGCCTCCAGAGTTGCTTGCTGAGTTTGTCTTTTGAGCATAGCCCTGCCTATTTTTGGACAGGATTTTCTTTTAGTTGTACAACCTATTTATACGGAGGGTCCACCAAGGAGGCTTGTCTTAAGAATTTGCCCCAAGTTTGTTTCAGTTTGGTACTGCTGTTTCTATGCAGTTACTTACATGCTAGTATAGTGTTTCTGTAAACACTTCTGCAGAGGCCACAGTGTTACCTGGGTTTGGGAAGCTTGGAATTTGGCTATGCCTTCATTCAGTAAGTAGTAGTTAACCTTGGAAAGGTTTGTAAACATTCTGGGGTTTGCTGGTAGTTCAGCCTTTATATTTACTTCATGGATTACCATTCTGTGATCTGATCAATGAGGACATTACAGGGGGCATGGGATGGGGGTGCAATGTTCCCTCATAATTGAGAGTACAAGATCCAAGACATCTGCATTCTTAGTAGGTGTGAAGACCAGCTGTTCCAGGGTGTTTGTACTGTTAAAATACAGGAATTGTTAAGCCTGTACCTTAGTGGTAGTGTTTGTATTCAAGTTGATGGTGGAGTAGTTGAAATCATTCATGAATATGGTGTTGGGATGAACTGTGAGTGACTCCAGTACATTCAAGTATTTGACATGGTTACCCTGGTTCATGGATGGGGACCCACAGCTAACAAGGATATGGTATTGGACTTTACCCAAGGTTAGCTGGACATGGAGTAGCTCAACCATGTCATATTTTAACCAGTCTTCAGGTGTGCTTACTTTTTATGTAGATCGATACACCTCCACCTCCTGTCCATTCTTGTGCAGCAGCTGGTCTAAATGTGCATAAAGCATTATAGGCTTGTACTGCCAGTGTGCCTTCTGTCGTTTTAGACCATGTCTCAGTAACTGTACAGATTTCAACACTCTGTAGTGTTAGGAGTGCTTCCAGGGAGTGGAGCTTCTTGTTGAGACTCCTAGAACTGAGAAGTAACACTTAAGTTTATCTTGCATAAAATTTACTATGTTGGAAGGTTTATGATGATCCAACAGGTAAGGAAGAGAAATGATAATGTGATATAGACACACAAAACCTTAAACACCTGAAATCTACATTAATAGGGATGTGATAAGCATCTTTTATATCTAGTGTTACCAGGGTACTTAAACTAGGAAGAAGAGATAGCAGGTTGTGAAGTGACAGCATTTTGAACTTGGTTACGATCACAAATTGGTTCAAGACAAAAAAAGATCCAGAATTGGTCTCCAAGCATTTTCTTTCTAGGAGATGAAAATCATCTTTGAATAAAATCTTTTCCAAAACTATGAATGAGGAACTGGCTGTATTACTCCCCAAAATAATATATGGTGAAGGAGGACGTATAAAATGTCTGCACACTAATCAACAGCTTCATTTGTGCTCTCCAGTCTGAAAACAGAAACTGAGAAGTAACAGCCACCGATACTGTCAGCTTGGGTAAAATTCAGTTACTGGCTAGGAAGTACACTGCCAGGATGCCAGTAAAGAAAAAAGTTAGAGAACAAGAAAAAAAAAATCAATGAGAAAAAGTGAAAACACACACTGGTTGGGAAGAATATTGCAGCTGTTCAACAAAAAGCAGCTCAAACTTCAGCTCTGGTACAAGAAATGCTGAAGGCAGTTGCATATTCAAAAAATATGAGGAAAAAATAAATGAAATGCACTCAGAAGTTATTAAATAAATTTAACACTAAAGGGCTATACCAACTCAAACAATGGCCTAGAAAAAAATGGAAGAAGCTTTAACTAGTTATTCAGATGAACTAATAAAACTGCAAAAATATCAGAGGTTGAAATGAAGAAAAGGCTGGTTGAGTATGAGGCCTCCCAAAGGCAGTTTCAAAAAATGGTAGATTTAGAAAGCAGATAGCGCACAAAAACTTAAGATTTTCTGCTGTACACGATAAACTGAAGGGAACAGACTATTCATTTTATTACAGTACAAATAACCAACTCGACTGGTATTACACAGCAGGATTTGTTAACTGAAAGGGCACATCAAGTGAATACTCCAAATGTGCCCATGAGAAGGACGTCAAGACCTGCATTAGTAAAGATGCAATCATAACAGTAGAAAGAGGTGATCCTGACTAAACAGTGGCACAAGTAAAAGTATTAAAAACTGGAAATAGAGTGTTAATGGAAAGTTAATATGCTGCAAACCTGGGCTGCTGAAATGGCAGGAAGGGTGCAAAAGTGCACTGATTTTATGTGTGCGTGTGTGTGTGCTTGTACGTGTGTGTGTGTGTGTGTGTGTGTATTTAACATGTACAATTACACTAATTTATCTTTTTCAAGGGTGGATATCTAGAATAATGCCCTTGGTTTAAGCTATATATATATTTTTTTGTAAGCAAGTAGGCCTAAAAAAAACAAAAAAAACAAAAACAAAATGATAAAAGCCATGAAAAATACCAAGTTTCTTGCATATGTAAAGATATGAGCTTTTTTTCCCATTAGCATATGTTCTTAGTGGGAGTCCAGAAATCACAGCTGAAGGCAGTTGTTTATTCTGTTCTGAGTGAACTTGACAGATTCCTTAATGCACCTGGAGTTATTTTTTTTTTCTCATTGCTGACTTGTTATTACAAGCAGTCAAGATGTCTGCAGATGCAAACCAATTAATCTTGATAGTTCTACACATTCTTTGCTGAGGATAATGAAACATTTACAGGTACAACAGCAAGTAATTCAGTGAAAAATAAAGTTTGAAATTATGGGAAGTGAATAAGAGATACCAGCCATAACAGCCCCCAACTATTTCCCCACCTTCACAGTTCAACTCAAGGATGCCTTCATCAAAAATTCGATTGCAACGTGCTTTTCCACTGGACACAAAATCCAACTCTCTCCTCACGTGCATCACTTTACTTCAATGCTCTGTTCTTTCTCTCACATGCTTAGTACTAAATTCACATTTCATTTTCTACTCTGCTAATGTTATTAACATATTCTATCAATTAGCTATGATTATTCTGTGTTTATGAATTTATTCTAGTTTCTTGTTCTGTGAGTCTCTTCATTTGGCCTGTGCCTGCAAATGGTCCATAGTGATCAGTATGCTACTCTGGTAAACAAACTAAAATAAATAAATAAAAATACCGGACTTCCAAGATGTCTGCACATTGAGTAACAGCTTAATTCTAGCTCTCCCAGTGTGAAAACAGAAACTCAGCACAGAACGCCAGCAGACTTGTATTTATGGGTAAATCTGAGTAACTGGCTAGTGAGTATACTGCCTGGATGCCAGGAAAAAGAAATACAGAGGACCTGGAAAAAATCAGCAGCAAAAGGTGAGGAACACTGACTAGAGAAAGTTCTGCAGCTGTTCAGCAAAAAAGCAATGCAACCTCCAGACATGAATTCCAGTAAACTACAGGAAGATAAAAGACAACTACACACAGATCTGCTTAAAATAAATGAAACACTGATGGAGTATATCAACACAAACAAAAGGCTGGAAAAATGGAAGAAGCTTTAAACAAATACTCAGATGATGTGATAAAGCTGCAAAAATCAGAGACTGAAATGAAGAAAAGGCTGGCTGAATATCAGACTGCTCAAGAAGAGATGTTTCAAAAAATAACAGAATTAGAGGACAGAGCACGTAGGGAAAAAACAGATATTTTCAGCTATACCAGAGAAGCTGGAAAAAACAGACTGCAATTATTTTATGAAAGCACAGATAAACTGGACTGGTATTCCACGGCAGGAGTTAACTGAAGGGGTGCATTATGTGTATTCTCTGAACCTGGCTATGAGAAAGCAACTAAGACCTTTAACAGTAAAGAAGCAATCCTACTAGCAAAATAAGTTGATTTTGACAAACTGTGGCAGAAGGACAAAGTACTAAAAGCGGGAAACAGCAGACTTTTTGTGGAGAATGACTACTCATTGTACATCAAACAGAAGAGAAGCAAATTTATTCCACTATTCAGGGAATTTTGAGCACAGGTGTGATATTCAAACCCCAACTGTCTTCAAAGTATTCTTACCTTGAGGGACAAAATTGTTTTTTGAAGTACATGCTGAGGAGAAAATACAAAAGTTTGTCCAACAAAAACTGCGCTGTGAAACAAAGATTCTGCTTCTTGTTCTTCTGGTAATAAAGATCAGAGAGAGAATGTACCTGTGAACCTTTTTCCAGTGTTTTACAGGAAAATGTTGGAGTGAAGGAAGGGAGCATGAGAGTTGACTAAAAGAATAGAGAGTACATTGGAAATGAAACAGAGACATGATTTGGGAGATGGAGATGAAAAGTAATACAACCAGCAACTTAATGTGGGATTACAATGGAATAATTATATGTGTGAAATATGACAGAACACGAAAATCCAGAAATACTCGGCTTTATCAAAATTTGTTGGACTTGTGGGGGACTCTAGAGCATATGCCCTACTTCATATCACTAATGGTCAAAAAATGCTTTCGGGAGGGGGAAGAGGAGGGAGAAAATGAAGTAAAGATATTTTTTCTTACTAGAACTATTTTTGTGGTTTATGGTTTTCTTTGCATGCTATAATGCTTTCTCAGTTATTTATAAGTGTAATGGGCACTGTAAACAGATACTGCTGTTTTTTTATTTCTCCTCTCTCTTTTTTCTTGTTTAGTTTTTAAGAAATGAAGGCAATGCAACGAAAAAAGCCTGGTTAAAAGAACATGACAAAAGAAAAGTTAATGTGCTTTTTCTCATTCTTCCATTGGGAAATGACTGGATTAAGGACCCAAGACAGACTTAGTAACAAGTTTTAAGAGTAAGCAACTATATGAAAAAGAATAATGAATACCATGAGGCTTTTTTTTCTGGAAAATGCATGTATGCTCAGTAGCAATTCTGCATCTGGACTTCACATTTCCATGGAAACAATCTCAAAGAGAAACTGGCTACAGGTTGGTGGAAAGTGATTGGCTGAAGAAAGAAAACTGAGAAAAGAAATTGGCTAGGACATAATGTTCTCTAAAAGCAGTCAGGGATTTTCCCAGCTGGGAGAGCTATTAAGCAAAGACAAAACGAATTAGCACTTAGTATAAGCAAAGGCTGCACCATGTGTCTTAACATGTTTACCCTTTCTTTTAGGTTAACTCAAGTCTGCAATTGTGGCTGTCAGTATGGGACTTTTGTTCCTATTAGGAGGGTAAAATTTCAGTATTTGAAGATGTGCACCGTTTTGTTTATTAGTATTAAGTTAATATGTTTTAGGGGGTATTGGGGTATGTTTGTTTTTTTTGTTTGAGGGCTTTCAATAAAAAAAGAAGTTATGTACTCACCATAATGTTCCATGTTTGTAGTCCATCTCGCCAATCATTCTTACTGATGGGATCAGAGCAGATCCTCAGCTCTGACTCAGCCTATTTACAAGCTCAAAGTCTTCGCATTGGCTCATGACTAGGTAGGTATTCCATGGTGCACCAGTACAATCCCCATATCTTGTTTGCTGCTAACTAAACCAAACCAAAAAAAAAAACAAACCAAACTAAACCAAACAATTCTGGCCCTCCATAAATGCCATCCTCCACCCAGGTAAAATCAGTACCCCTCCTCCTAACATTCCTCACTCCTCAGAAAATACTGCTACCTCATTCAACACACACTTCACACAAACCATACTATCACTAGCTAAACAACACAACCCCCCTCCCCTCCAACCCACACCTTCAACTAGTAATCTCCCCACTGCCTTCTCTTTTTCTCCTGTACCTACCTCCAACATAAAAAAACTCTTAACTAAACTTAAGCCCACCAAATTAGCAGCAGACAACCTCCCAAGTGAATACCTACAAATCACAGCTGATGCTCTGGCCTACCCAGTATCCATCTTGATCAACCGATCTCTGTCAGAAAGTTACGTTCCCACACTGTGGAAAGCATCACATATAATTCCCCTCCACAAAGGCGGACCCTCCACAGAACTAACCAATTACCGCCCCATAGCTATTCTCTCTCCACTCTCCAAAATAGTAGAGAGATGCATACACTCTCAGGTCTCAGACTACCTCCTTACTAACAATCTCACCTCCTTTCCAGTACTCAGCATGCTATCACGTTGGATGTCCCTGGGATGTGCGTTGCCACCAGAAAATGGTGGGAAGCTATCGCCCATTTCCAAACTCGAATGGCCTCTTGACAGAGTGGGTATGATCTGGTTCCGCCTTGTTTGTTGATATAACAAACTACCGATATGTTGTCTGATTGTATTGCAATCGTCCCAAAAGGCAGAAGGTTGTGAAGTGCTTGCAACACCAGGAGCAGCGCCCTCATCTCTAGAACACTGATTTGCAGGTGAGCCTCGTGATCTTGCCATGTGCCTTGGACCGTCCTGCCTAGATAATGCCCCCCCCACCCTGTGAGGCATCCATGGTCACAGAAGCAACAGGTTGGCAAGGGACAAATGAAGTGCCAGTGGTTAACTGGTTGGGTTGAGTCCACCAAATGAGGTCCTGCTTGCAAGAGTCTGTCAGCAGTATGCAATGAGTTAATGGTAGATGTTGAAAGAGTCACTGGGACGACAGTAGCCACTGAAGAATCGGCATGTGTAGTCTGGCTAGCAGCACTAGTAGTATGGTGGAAGCCATGGTCCCTAGAAGCTTCAGAACAGTCTTGGCCTTGACTTTTCGTAGGGGGAGAAGACGATGAATTTGAAGAACCAGATTCTGTGCCCTTTCTAATGGAAGACGAGCCAACATGTCTACTGTGTCTATCTCTGTGCCTAAAAAATTACAAACTGAGAGGGCAATAAGGCTATTTTTCCCAACTGATAGTAATTTCCAACTGGGCAAAAAGGTGAATGGTCGCATCCCTGGGCTGAAGAAGTAGATGCCTGGTGGGGGTGGTCAGGAGCCAGTCATTCAGATATGGAAACACATGGAATCCTCTACGTCTCAGGTGAGCTATCACTACTGCCATACACTTGGTGAACACTCTGGAGGCTGTGGTGAAACCAAAGGGCAGAGCATGAAACTGGTAGTGACTGGCTCCCAGCTGGAAGCATAGATGACTCCAATGCCCTGTCCATTTTTATGTGGTAGTAAGCGTCTTAGAGGTCTATTGAGCACATCCAAGTGTCTTTCCCTAGTAACGGGAGTACAGACTGCAGTGTCACCATCCGGAACTTGTCCTTCTTTACAGATTCGTTCAACCTGTTGAGGTCCAAGATGGGCCTCCAGTCCCCTGTATGTTTTGGCACTAAAAATAATCTGCAGTAAGTTCCGGATCCTATTTAGTCTGCTGGGACGGATTGGATGACTCTTTTTGCCAGCAACTTGTTGACCTCCACAGCTGCCTGATCCCTGTGATTGGGTGGAGCATCCGGGATCCTCTTGGGAACATAAGGTTGCAGAGAAAAGGGTATAACATAACCTCTGGAGAAAATTATTTGTACCCACTTGTCTTGTCTTGTCGTGATACTCAGCAAGACTTCTGGATACAAAGAAACGCGACCCCCGACTGGCTCCAGAGAAGCACTGGTAGGGCCGGCCCCGAAAAGTATTGCGGCCTCCCTGGTTTTGCGATCCGCCACTGCTTCTACAGCGACGTCTACCATTTCCTCCTCCTCCTCTGCCTCTGAAGGAGGAGTCAACCTATGCATCTTGGAAAAACCTCTGGGACTTCTTGAACTACATTTTACCACCCCTCTGACTCTTAGGGTATGGTCTAGAAGGGACAGTAAAACGTACCCCACGTCACAGAGTGTTTTTCCTTCTTGCTCGCACTGGGTTAGTGTGTCCTTTACCTTAGGTCCAAACAATGAGAACTGTCGAAGGGGGCATTGGTAAAGGTAGACTTGAACGGATCCGCAAAATTGCATAAACGCATCCAGGAATGATGCCTTAGGGAAATTCCTGAACCCGTTGCTCTACTCACTCCATCAGATGCATACGAGATAAGCCTCATGGACGAGTTGACAATAGAGTTCAAGGTGGACAACTGGGCAGACACCTTCTAAGGGACTCCCTCAGTGAATGTACCTTGAGAGAATCTTCTAACTTCTTAAGGAGATCTCTCTGAAGCCTCGTGAAGTGTGTAAGGTAGTTCAGCGATCTAAGAGTAAATGCCATTGATGAAAAGATACGCTTCCCATATCTGTCCATCGTTTGAGACTCTTTATTTGGTGGATGAATAGAAAAAGTTTCCTCTAGCTCCTTCTTAGTGGCCGCCGCCACCACCATAGCATCTAAGGGAACACCTTTAGATAAAAATTCCTTTTCCGTGGCCGCAGAAAGAAATTTATTTGGTCTCCTGGGGACTGGCTCCACAGCATCAGGAGTATCCCACATGTTCCTACTAACAAGCTCCATCAGTTCGAAGGTTGAGACCCAAAAGCCTTCAGGTACACTGATTCCTCAGAAGGGCTGGCAGTGGGCCAGCCGCACCTCTGCTTAAGGATTTCCAGAATGTCTACGAAGGAGACATCATCAGACGACAACTTGGGGGACCCCTCTGACTCCTCGAGGTCGGTGTCTGAGGTAAGAGACTCGTACTAGGAGTCTACATGCTTCCTCTTGCATGTTCTCTTCCGTGGGGGCTCCTTGGAAGGATATTCTGGGGCGGTCTCGGAAAAATGGGGGCCACCAGCTGGTGGCTCCTGAGATTGATGGTCTCTGCTGTCCAGAGAAGGAGTAGGAGCTCAGCCAGAAGTAGGTGCCCTAGGGGCAAGTGTCCATACCCCTGGTAGGAGCTGATGATTGGGACAGCAGAATCCTCATCATCTTGAAAGCCAACCTCTCCGGCTCCAAGGAGACCGAGGATGCCATCGGCTCTGAGACAGACATAGGGTCCGAGCTCACCCTCGCCGACGCGCCTTGAGGAAGGCTCGGAACCGAAGAGGTTTGGTTCCAGGCATCCCTGTCGGGGCCAACCGGCAAGCTCCGGTTCCTAGACACCACTGATGGCACAGAGTGTCAGAGCGGAACTAGACTCCGAAACAACCTCTAAGGGAGCTGGAACCGAGGGTTCCATCAGTGGTACCAAACACTCCAGCTCTGAAAGACCAGCATGGCTTGGAGGAGGAATCATCGAAGAGGGGACATACTAAAGTGGCTCCGGGACTGACTGTGTCAGAGCCAACAATTTAGGTAAGGCAGATGACTTCAGGAGTCTCAGCACTACCCACTCCACATCTTCTTCTGATAAACTCCTGGAAGACAGAGTAGGAGAACGGGATCTCTACAATATTGGTGAACTTAATGTAGGGGAGACCAGTAAAGGATCTGTAAACTGGCTCCGTAGAATACTCTCAGTGGTTGGCTCTGAACTACTTGGTGCCGACCTTGTAACCACAGTAGTAGAACCCTCGATCGACTCCGAACTCAGTGGGGCCAATGGGGCAGCAGTTTTGTCTGATTTGGTAATTTTAAGAGGTGGCTCTGAAGCACCAGCCAGCACCGGGGAGGGCCTCTTAGAGCATTTGGATTTCTCCTTTTTCGATCCCTGAGATCTAGCAGAGGAGAAAGAGCTAGCCAGATCTTTCTCAAAAGAAGGCTTTAGGAGACCTTTTAGTATGAGCTTATTTTTCCTCTCTTGCAACACCCTAGCACTAAAAGAGTGACAAAATAAGTATGTTTCCTGTAAGTGGATAGCCCCAAGACAGTACACGCAGTTACTGTGGCCATCCGTTATAGACATATTCTGGGAGCATTTCACTCACTTTTTAAAGCCAGATGGCTTATGATCCTTTTCCTCAGACATCTCACAGAAGATTGTACTCAAACACACAGGGAAAGGAAAAGAGGGAGGACTAGGTCCCCTAACTTAAACGTGCCTAGCCCTAAAGGAAACAGACACATCACGAGGACTAGGTCCTCTAACTTAAACAGGCCTAGCCCTGGTAGAGAAGAAGGAAAAATAGGTCCTCTAACTAAAACGGACCTATAGGGAGGTATAAAAACAAGTAGAGAGCCTCACACACACACTAGAGGAAGAATACAAGTCTAATTTTTCAAAAAACAAATGACGAGAACGAAGGTCAAGAGAACCCTGTGCTGTATGCAACACCAAAACTGTAAGAATCAACAAGTGGAAGCTCCGCAAGGAAAGCTATTAATTATAATATTTCAAAAAAGCACACACAGTCTAAATTAAGTGCAAAAGGCGCCTACAACTACTAATATAAACACTAGATACCAAATAGTACTATAGGGCCAACGGACAACTGTACTCAAAGAAACTGCACACAAAAAGCACTCTGGTAAACGCCAAGTATTTATCTACAAATATGACCCTAACTATTGCTATATAATGCTAACAAAATATGAAAATAGCAGAAATATCCAAAATTTAGAACAAAATGTGTTAGACTTAGCCACGGCCAAGAAGAAGCACATCCAAACTCGTCGGCGCGACAAATGAGATCTGGGAATTGTACTGATGCACCATGGGATACCTACCTAGCCACGAGCCAACTAGAAGACTTCGAGCTTGGAAACAGGCCGAGTCGGAGCCGAAGAATGGCTCCAATCCCATCAGTAAGAATGAAGGTGAGCTAGGACTACAGAACATCAGTTTTTGCAAGATGGGACACAGGCTCAAATGGATATGACAAGAAACAACTGTATAAAAGTTCAATCTGTCAAAAAATGTAGTATGTAATTTAAAAGCTGGAACTAGCCACTTATAAAAGGTGCTGTGCATAAAAGGTGGGAATAATAAATAATTTTTTAATGCAATGATCCTTTTGCTAATGTCTTTAAATGTCACAGATAAATACAAAAAAGAAAGAGTAGTGCAATTAGCTAAGTTACATGAGACACCTGTAGAAATAACTGAAAACATGAATTTGATAAAGAAAGGTTTACATCATGGTTATTTAGCGGAATACCCGGGACAAAGGAAAAGACCTTTAACAGTAAAGAAGCAATCCTACTAGCAAAATAAGTTGATTCTCACAAAACTGTGGCAGAAGGACAAAGTACTAAAAGCGGGAAACAGCAGACTTTTTGTGGAGAATGACTACTCATTGTACATCAGACAGAAGAGAAGCAAATTTATTCCACTATTCAGGGAATTTTGAGCACAGGTGTGATATTCAAACCCCAACTGTCTTCAAAGTAGTCTTACCTTGAGGGACAAAATTGTTTTTTGAAGTACATGCTGAGGAGAAAATACAAAAGTTTGTCCAACAAAAACTGCGCTGTGAAACAAAGATTCTGCTTCTTGTTCCTCTGGTAATAAAGATCAGAGAGAGAATGTACCTGTGAAACTTTTTCCAGTGTTTTACAGGAAAATGTTGGAGTGAAGGAAGGGAGCATGAGAGTCGACTAAAAGAATAGAGAGTACATTGGAAATGAAACAGAGACATGATTTGGGAGATGGAGATGAAAAGTAATACAACCAGCAACTTAATGTGGGATTACAATGGAATAATTATATGTGTGAAATATGACAGAACAAGAAAATCCAGAAATACTGGACTTTATCAAAATTTGTTGGACTTGTGGGAGACTCTAGAGCATATGCCCTACTTCATATCACTAATGGTCAAAAAATGCTTTTGGGAGGGGGAAGAGGAGGGAGAAAATGAAGTAAAGACATTTTTTCTTACTAGAACTATTTTTGTGGTTTATGGTTTTCTTTGCATGCTATAATGCTTTCTCAGTTATTTATAAGTGTAATGGGCACTGTAAACAGATACTGCTGTTTTTTTATTTCTCCTCTCTCTTTTTTTCTTGTTTAGTTTTAAGAAATGAAGGCAATGCAACGAAAAGAAGCCTGGTTAAAAGAACATGAAAAAAAAAATTAATGTGCTTTTTCTCATTCTTCCATTGGGAAATGACTGGATTAAGGACCCAAGACAGACTTAGTAACAAGTTTTAAGAGTAAGCAACTATATGAAAAAGAATAATGAATACCATGAGGCTTTTTTTTCTGGCAAATGCATGTATGCTCGGTAGCAATTCTGCATCTGGACTTCACATTTCCATGGAAACAATCTCAAAGAGAAACTGGCTACAAGTTGGTGGAAAGTGATTGGCTGAAGAAAGAAAACTGAGAAAAGAAATTGGCTAGGACATAATGTTCTCTAAAAGCAGTCAGGGATTTTCCCAGCTGGGAGAGCTATTAAACAAAGACAAAACGAATTAGCACTTAGTATAAGCAAAGGCTGCACCATGTGTCTTAACATGTTTACCCTTTCTTTTAGGTTAACTCAAGTCTGCAATTGTGGCTGTCAGTATGGGACTTTTGTTCCTATTAGGAGGGTAAAATTTCAGTATTTGAAGATGTGCACCGTTTTGTTTATTAGTATTAAGCTAATATGTTTTAGGGGGTATTGGGGTATGTTTTGTTTTTTTTTTTTTGTTTGAGGGCTTTCAATAAAAAAAGAAGTTATGTACTCACCATAATGTTCCATGTTTATAGTCCATCTCACCGATCATTCTTACTGATAGGATCAGAGCAGATCCTCAGCTCTGACTCAGCCTATTTACAAACTCAAAGTCTTCGCATTGGCTCATGACTAGGTAGGTATTCCATGGTGCACCACTACAATCCCCATATCTTGTTTGCTGCTAACTAAACCAAACCAAAAAAAAAAAAAAACAAACCAAACTAAACCAAACAATTCTGGTCCTCCATAAACGCCATCCCCCACCCAGGTAAAGTCAGTACCCCTCCTCCTAAAATTCCTCACTCCTCAGAAAATACTGCTACCTCATTCAACACACACTTCACACAAACCATACTTATCACTAGCTAAACAACACAACCCCCCTCCCCTCCAACCCACACCTTCAACTAGTAATCTCCCCACTGCCTTCTCTTTTTCTCCTGTACCTACCTCCAACATAAAAAACTCTTAACTAAACTTAAGCCCACCAAATTAGCAGCAGACAACCTCCCAAGTGAATACCTACAAATCACAGCTGATGCTCTGGCCTACCCAGTATCCATCGTTGATTAACCGATCTCCGTCAGAAAGTTACGTTCCCACACTGTGGAAAGTATCACATATAATTCCTCTCCACAGAACTAACCAATTACCGCCCCATAGCTATTCTCTCTCCACTCTCCAAAATACTAGAGAGATGCATACACTCTCAGGTCTCAGACTACCTCCTTACTAACAATCTCACCTCCTTTCCAGTACTCAGCATGGTTTCCGACCAAACCATAGCACCACCACTGCCTTACTCTCCTTTACTAACACTATCCTTCAGCATAAAAACAATGGCTATCTCTCCTCTGCTACTTTCCTAGACCTATCTAAAGCATTTGACATGGTCCCACACAAACAACTTATCTCTGTCCTCAATAACGTATCCTTCTCTCAGTCAGTCACCAACTGGTTTCAGAGTTACCTGTCTGACCACCAACAATCCGTTGTATGGCAGAATGACATATCTCCCCAACTACCTGTCTCCATAGGGGTTCCCCAAGGATCCATCCTTAGACCCCTACTCTTCTCCGTTTTCACCAATAATCTAGCCTCTGCCACCAAACATGGCACACTCATACAATACGCAGATGACTCAATCATCATCTGCTCAGCCCAGTCCCTACCAAAACTGCAAAAAGTCACACAGGAAGCCGTTTCCTCTGTTGAAACTTGGTTATCCGATGCCAAATTAATACTCAACCAAACAAAACTAAACTACTCATCTTCCAACCCACCAAACATACTCAAAACAACTCTCAATTTAACATCAGAGCAAAAGATAACACCACTATAATACCCAACTAAACACACTAAATTTCTAGGAGTGGAAATAGACAATAAACTAAAATTTGACATTCACATATCCATGACCATAAAAAAGTCCACAAAAAAACTAGGAGCGTTATACAGAAATAAGCAACTTCTCACCAAAGCAGCAAAGATTTCAATAGCAAATTCCCACCTTATCTCCCCCCTACTTCATGCCTCTCCAATATATACCAACCTAAGGCAATGCGATCTAAACAAGCTAGAGACCTGCTACAACAAAATTGCCAAATTCGCCACAGGGGCATCCTACCGTAGTCACCACTGTCTCTCACTTGCTGAACTGGGCTGGCTTGAACTCCCTCACCTCCTTCCATGGTATCAACTCTCACTCGCCCACAAACTAGTAAACCATCCACTAAATGTCCCATCCCTCCAGAATCTACTCCAACCCTATCACACCACCAGACCACTAAGATCCAGCAACAAACATCACTTGCAGATCATTAAAGCCAATAACTCTGCTGGTGAAGCACTATTCTCTTGTGCCATAGCCAAATTATGGAACTCCCTCCCACCCACAATTACCTCCATACCATCATGCACCCACATCAAAACTTTACTAAAAGCGCACTTAAAAACATGCTGGCTATGCCCTTGCAACTCCCACTCTATCACCCACCCCATCCAACCACTACCTTTCTTTCCACTCCACTAACTACCTTGATTATAGCAAGCTCAGATGCTCATAAGCCTAGTACTTATTACACAGCAGGAACTTCTTACTGTAACATTTGTTAATGTCTGTTATGTACTTCACAGATAAAGATTCTAGTTGTCTACTGATGTACTATGTTCTTCATCTGTAAATATGTTGTAATTGCTATGTTAAATTGTTAATCGCTATGTAATCCAATGTAACTACTGTCTATTTTAACTGTGGAGCTTTTCTCCCTGGGCCTCCGATGAAAATGGACCTACGTCCAGTCGGATACTCCCTGTTATCAAATGTAAATAAATAAATAAAATAAATAAACTAGGAGAAATTATAATAAATATACAGAAAGAAGCCAATAATAAAAGGTCTCCAGTGAATTATGATAACAATATTTTTCTGTCTCCCAATACTTCCAAGATGGGGGTAGGAGGGTGGTACGTAAGAATGAAGGGCGAGATGGACTACAAACATGGAACGTTATGGTGAGTACATAACATCTTTATGTTCTGTAGTCTTATCTCACCTTCATTCTTACTGATGGGACAGTGTCCCCTAGCACCTTATTCTTGGGTGGCTCAAGGAAAAATACTCCTGAGTACCATGGAACCAATGGACGCTCTACCCCTGGAAGTTAAATCCAATTTGTAATAAGTAATAAATGTGTGAGGGGTAGACCAAGTAGCTGCTGCACAGATATTATCAATTGGGACCCTGGCTTGAAAGGCTGCAGATGTAGACAGATCTCATAGAATGAACCTTAATTTTGAAAAGTAAAGGCTTATCCTCAGAAGTGTAAATGTAATTATACAGCTAGAGATCCAATTTGAGAGGATCACTTTGGAAACTTGTACATCTGACCTGGATTCGGAGAAGGAAATAAATAATTGATCTGACTTCCAGAATTCCTTAGTCTGGTGTAAATAAAAAATGTAATTGTCTACGAACATCCAACTGATGAAACCTATATTCTGCTGCATTGGAATGATTTGGGAAGAACACCGGAAGTTCTATGGATTTGTTCAAAGTGCTATGGGAACAGACCTTGGGGACAAAGGAGGAATTAGTATGAAGAGATACTCTGTCTTTGTGAAAAATCAGATAAGGGGGTTTTACAGACAGCGGTTGTAACTCTGACACCAGTCTGGCAGATGTGATTGCCACCAGAAACAAGGTCTTCCAAGACAGAAATTTCAAAGGCGATGAATGAGAAGGCTCAGAGCGCGGAGACGTTAATCTGGATAGCACAAAATTCAAGTCCCATGAAGCAACAGGTTCCTGAAATGGGGGTCTTAAAGTGGAACCTTTGAGGAAGGTTTTGCACAGCCTATGTGAAATCAGATTAGAATCTTATATGCCTAGATGGAAATTAGAAATCGCTGCGAATACAACCCTGATTGTGGCAGCCGCAGATCACTGGTGGAAAAGCTCAGACAGGAATTCCAAATCCACCGGCATAGAGGTGGTATAAGGGTCAACATTCCTTTTCTCGGCCTATATACAGAATCTCCTCCATTTACTGGAATATAATCTCCTAGTGGAGGGTTTATGAGATGACATAAGGATATGAGTCACTGAAGGTGAGAAGTCGTAAAACCTGACTAGAGATGGAAATGGAGAAGCCAAGCTGTGAAGTTTAGGGTGTGTAAAGTGGGATGAAACGAACCTAACATGTACGTCAAGAGATCTGGCACTGGGTCCAGAATCCAAGGATCGTCAAGGAGAAGAGGCCCAAAACAGGGGAACCAAACCTGATGAGGCCAGTAAGGAGCAATGAGGATCAGTTTGCTTCCCAAGCTGTTTTGCTTTCTGAATAACCTTGGATATGAGAGGAAAGGGAGGAAAGCATAAAGGAGACGCAGAGGCCAATTGTGAACAAGTGTGTCTCTCAGGGACTCCACCGGAAGGGGGATGAGGGAGAAATAGCTGCTGCATTTGGCATTGATCGGGCTGGCAAAGAGATCGCAGCAAGGCTGTCTCTATCTGCGGAAAACCTGCTCCACTATTTCCTGTTTGAGAGACCACTCGTGAGGCATCAAAATTGCCCGGCTGAGTTTGTCAGCTATCACGTTGGTTGTCCCTGGGATGTGCGTTGCCACCAGAAAATGGTGGGAAGCTATCGCCCATTTCCAAACTCAAATGGCCTCTTGACAGAGTGGGTATGATCTGGTTCCGCCTTGTTTGTTGATATAACAAACTACCGATATGTTGTCCGATTGTATTGCAATTGTCCCAAAAGGCAGAAGGTCGTGAAGTGCTTGCAACACCAGGAGCAGTGCCCTCATCTCTAGAACACTGATTTGCAGGTGAGCCTCGTGATCTTGCCATGTGCCTTGGACCGTCCTATCTAGATAATGCCCCCCACCCTGTGAGGCATCCATGGTCACAGTAGCAACGGGTTGGCAAGGGACAAATGAAGTGCCAGTGGTTAACTGGTTGGGTTGATTCCACCAAATGAGATCCTGCTTGCAAAAGTCTGTCAGCAGTATGCGATGAGTTAATGGTAGATGTTGAAAGAGCCACTGGGACGACAGTAGCCACTGAAGAATCGGCATGTGTAGTCTGGCTAGCAGCACTAGTAGTATGGTGGAAGCCATGGTCCCTAGAAGCTTCAGAACAGTCTTGGCCTTGACTTTTCATAGGGGGAGAAGACGTTGAATTTGAAGAACCAGATTCTGTGCCCTTTCTAATGGAAGACAAGCCAACATGTCTACTGTGTCTTATCTCTGCGCCTATAAAAATCACAAACTGAGAGGGCAATAAGGCAGATTTTTCCCAACTGATAGTAATCTCCAACTGGGCAAAAAGGTGAATGGTCGCATCCCTGGTCTGAAGAAGTAGATGCCTGGTGGGGGTGGTCAGGAGCCAGTCATCCAGATATGGAAACGCATGGAATCCTCAAAGTCTCAGGTGAGCTGTCACTACTGCCATACACTTGGTGAACACTCTGGAGGCTGTGGTGAGACCAAAGGGCAGAGCATGAAACTGGTAGTGACTGGCTCCCAGCTGGAAGCATAGATAACTCCAACGCCCTGTCCATTTTTATGTGGTAGTAAGCGTCTTAGAGGTCTATTGAGCACATCCAAGTGTCTTTCCCTAGTAACGGGAGTACAGACTGCAGTGTCACCATCCGGAACTTGTCCTTCTTTACAGATTCGTTCAACCTGTTGAGGTCCAAGATGGGCCTCCAGTCCCCTGTATGTTTTGGCACTAAAAAGAATCTGCAGTAAGTTCTGGATCCTATTTAGTCTGCTGGGACGGATTGGATAACTCTTTTTGCCAGCAACTTGTTGACCTCCACAGTTGCCTGATCCCTGTGATTGGGTGGAACATCCGGGATCCTCTTGGGAACATAAGGTGGCAGAGAAAAGGGTATAACATAACCTCTGGAGATAATTATTTGTACCCACTTGTCTTGTCCTGTCGTGATACTTAGCCAGGCTTCTGGATACAAAGAAACGCGACCCCCGACTCGCTCCAGAGAAGCACTGGTAGGGCCGGCCCCAAAAAGAATTGCGGCCTCCCTGGTTTTGCGATCCGCCCCTGCCTCTAGGGCGACGTCTACCATTTCCTCATCCTCCTCCTCTGCCTCTGAAGGAGGAGTCAACCTATGCATCTTGGAAAAACCTCTGGGACTTCTTGAACCACATTTTACCACCCCTCTGACTCTTAGGGTATGGTCTAGAAGGGACAGTAAAACGTACTCCCACGTCAGAGTGTTTTTCCTTCTTGCTCGCACTGGGTTAGTGTGTCCTTTACCTTAGGTCCAAACAATGAGAACTGTCGAAGGGGACATTGGTAAAGGTAGACTTGAACGGATCCGCAAAAATGCACAAACGCATCCAGGAATGATGCCTTAGGGAAATTCCTGAACCCGTTGCTCTACTTACTCCATCAGCTGCATACGAGATAAGCCTCATGGACGAGTTGACAATAGAGTTCAAGGTGGACAACTGGCAGACATCTTCTAAGGGACTCCCTCAGTGAATGTACCTTGAGAGAATCTTCTAACTCCTTAAGGAGATCTCTCTGAAGCCTCGTGAAGTGTGTAAGGTAGTTCAGCGATCTAAGAGTAAATGCCATTGATGAAAAGATACGCTTCCCATATCTGTCCATCATTCGAGACTCTTTATTCGGCGGATGAACAGAAGAAGTTTCCTCTAGCTCCTTCTTAGTGGCCGCCGCCACCACCATAGCATCTAAGGGACCACCTTTAGATAAAAATTCCTTTTCCGTGGCCGCAGAAAGAAATTTATTTGGTCTCCTGGGGACTGGCTCCACAGCATCAGTAGTATCCCACACGTTCCTACTAACAAGCTCCATCAGTTCGAAGGTTGAGACCCAAAAGCCTTCAGGTACACAGATTCCTCAGAAGGGGTGGCAGTGGGCCAACCGCACCTCTGCTTAAGGATTTCCAGAATGTCTACGAAGGAGACATCATCAGACGACAACTTGGGGGACCCCTCTGACTCCTCGAGGTCAGTGTCTGAGGTAAGAGACTCGTACTGGGAGTCTACATGCTTCCTCTTGCATGTTCTCTTCCGTGGGGGCTCCTTGGAAGGATATTCTGGGGCGGTCTCGGAAAAATGGAGGCCACCAGCTGGTGGCTCCTGAGATTGATGGTCTCTGCTGTCCAGAGAGGGAGTAGGAGCTCAGACAGAAGTAGGTGCCCTAGGGGGGAAGTGTCCATACCCCTGGTAGGACCTGATGATTGGGACAGCAGAATCCTCATCATCTTGAATGCCGACCTCTCCGGCTCCAAGGAGACCAAGGATGCCATCGGTTCCAAAGCCATCGGCTCTGAGACAGACATAGGGTCCGAGCTCACCCTCGCCGACGCGCCTTGAGGAAGGCTCGGAACTGAAGATGTTTGGTTCCAGGCATCCCTGTCGGGGCCAACTGGGGAGCTCCGGTTCCTAGACACCACTGATGGCACAGAGTGTCGGAGCGGAACTCTACTCCGAAACAACCTCTAAGGGAGCTGGAACCGAGGGTTCCACCAGCGGTACCAAACACTCCAGCTCTGAAAGACCAGCATGGCTTGGAGGAGGAATCATCGAAGGGGGGACATACTCAAGTGGCCCCGGGACTGACTGTGTCAGAGCCAACAATTTAGGTAAGGCAGATGACTTCAGGAGTCTCAGCACTACCCTCTCCACCATCTTCTTCTGATAAACTCCTGGAAGACAGAGTAGGAGAATGGGATCTCTGCAATATTGGTAAACTTAATGTAGGGGAGACCGATCAGTAAAGGATCCATAGACTGGCTCCGTAGAATACTCTCAGTGGTTGGCTCTGAACTACTTGGTGCCGACCTTGTAACCACAGTAGTAGAACCCTCGATCGACTCCGAACTCAGTGGGGCCAATGGGGCAGCAGTTTTGTCTGATTTGGTAATTTTAAGAGGTGGCTCCGAAGCACCAGCCAGCACCGGGGAGGGCCTCAGAGCATTTGGATTTCTCCTTTTTCGATCCCTGAGATCTAGCAGAGGAGAAAGAGCTAGCCAGATCTTTCTCAAAAGAAGGCTTCAGGAGACCTTTTAGTATGAGCTTATTTTTCCTCTCTTGCAACACCCTAGCACTAAAAGAGTGACAAAATAAGCATGTTTCCTGTAAGTGGATAGCCCCAAGACAGTACACGCAGTTACTATGGCCATCCGTTATAGACATATTCTGTGAGCATTTCACTCACTTTTTAAAGCCAGATGGCTTATGATCCTTTTCCTCCTTAGACATCTCACAGAAGATTGTACTCAAACACACAGGGAAAGGAAAAGAGGGAGGACTAGGTCCCCTAACTTAAACGTGCCTAGCCCTAAGGGAAACAGACACATCACGAGGACTAGGTCCTCTAACTTAAACGAGCCTAGCCCTGGTAGAGAAGAAGGAAAAATAGGTCCTCTAACTAAAATGGAACTATAGGGAGGTATAAAAACAAGTAGAGAGCCTCACACACACACTAGAGGAAGAATACAAGTCTAATTTTTCAAAAAACAAATGACGAGAACGAAGGTCAAGAGAACCCTGTGCTGTATGCAACACCAAAAACTGTAAGAATCAACAAGCAGAAGCTCCGCAAGGAAAGCTATTAATTATATTTCAAAAAAGCACACACAGTCTAAACTAAGAGCAAATGGCGCCTACAACTACTAATATAAACACTATATATATATATATATATATATATATATATATATATATATATATATATATATATATATATATATACATAAAACAACCCAGTGAAAAAACAACTGGTACACAAGATACCAAATAGTACTATAGGGCCAACGGCCAACTGTACTCAAAGAAACTGCACACAAAAAGGACTCTGGTAAACGCCAAGTATTTATCTACAAATATGACCCTAACTATAGCTATATAATGCTAATACGAAAATAGCAGAAATATCCAAAATTTAGCACAAAATGTGTCAGACTTAGCCACGGCCAAGAAGAAGCACATCCGAACTCGTCGTCACGACAAATGAGATCTGGGGATTGTACTGATGCACCATGGGATACCTACCTAGCCACGAGCCAGCTAGAAGATTTCGAGCTTGTAAACAGGCCGAGTCGGAGCCGAAGAATGGCTCCGATCCCATCAGTAATAATGGAGGTGAGCTAGGACTACAGAACATCAGTTTTTGCAAGATGTGACACAGGCTCAAATGGATATGACAAGAAACAACTGTATAAAAGTTCAATCTGTCAAAAAATGTAGTATGTAATTTAAAAGCTGGAACTAGACACTTATAAAAGGTGCTATGCATAAAAGGTGGGAATAATAAATAATTTTTTAATGCAATGATCCTTTTGCTAATGTCTTTAAATGTCACAGATAAATACAAAAAAGAAAGAGTAGTGCAATTAGCTAAGTTACATGAGACACCTGTAGAAAGAACTGAACGCATGAATTTGAAAGGTTTACAGCATGGTTATTTAGCGGAATACCTGGGACAAAGGAAAAGAGGTATTTATATTAACTGCAAGAGGAACTCAAATATTGATAGAAAAGGATAAAAATATAACAATGGCAGATTTGTACTGCTAAGGTGCTACTGGCAAAAGGTGAGGATTACACTGGCATGTATTTATTTTCCACCTAAAACTGTTATAATGTAGCTTTAATAAAATTCTGAGAGAAATGATCAGTTTTCAGCAAGAAATATTACTTACAGGTGGGGACTGGAATGTGATTTGCAGTAGTGAATATGTGTATGGGGGCCCAGGAGGGAAAGTATAACAAAGGAGGGTAGATGTTTGAAAAAAAAATTATGAAAATATTTGGCATGGAAGATATGGATTCAGTAAAAGGAGTTTGGAGTGAATTTACATATTACTGTCCAAGATATAAAAACTGGGCTAGGCTAGACAGAATTTACATTTCACATGAACATGTGCATTTAAATGAAGGTCTTGACACGCACCCAATAACTATATCAGATCATGCGCCAATATTAACTAAAATACAAACTCAGGGTAATGAAATAAAAATGAGACACTGGCGTTTTCCCATCCATCTGTTGAAAACTGAGGAATTTAAGAAATGGGTAATGGAGATTATTCAGGAGCTATTAGGGAGGACAGACATTTTTTTATTTTATTTTTTATTTTTTTATTTTTATTTTACATTTGTTGACCGGGCTAGTCTAGCTGGAGAAATTTCCATTTTCAGTAGAGGCCCGGGGAGAAAAGCTCCACAGAGTAAGATACATACAGAAAAACTATCATACAAAATTTAATAATAATAATACTCATTATAATGAAATATTAGAGTTAGTAATACAGTTTGCAAAAAATAAAAGCTAGTAAACTCTTCAATGTAAAGAAAAAAAAAACTACTACAAGAGTTAGTTACTATAACACTCAATACAGTCAAATCACAATTAACCAGTTGGAAGTACTTATTGAATTAAAATAAACAAAGGAAAGGAGGTATGGAGAGTAAAGTGAAAAGTGTGTAGGGGAAAAAGATAGGAATAGAAAGTGGAGAAAATAAAAGGGCAAGTAATGCAGATAACAGGTAGAGAAGTAGTGGGAGGAGAAAAGAAAGACAAAATAGTATGAAGAGTAAAAAGGAGAAGAGAGATGGTTTTATTTAGGTAGTAGTAGTGAAAAACTAATCAGGTTTATTACAGGAACAAAGCCAGTGATTTTGGAAATGCAGTTTAATATTTTGTTTGAAAAGAGGCAATGAAGTTATCTTTGTTATGCTAGTGGGTAACAAATTCCATTTTGTCCCTATAGCATTGGTAAATAGAGAGTCACCAGCATTATTATTTGATTTTATTGAACTTGTCAGAAGTTTATTGGAAGAACGGAGAGAGTTGAGATTTTTATAGGGGATTATGAGTTGTGAGAGTATGGGGGTATTATTAGGTTGGTATAGTATTTTATGGGCAATACAGAGTTGATGGATTATAAGATAGTTCTGAAACTCTGGCCAGCCTAGAAGTTTTAAGTTAAGACAGTGATGAGTTTTATAGGGGTTACCAGTAGCAAAGCGGGCAATGTTATTATAGCAGTTTGCCAGTTTGTTAAGGCTGTTTTTTTTGAGGTTGGTGAAGATAGGTGCAGCATATAGAAGAGTAGAAATAAGATGAGAGTGATCAATCCTTGTTCTAGTAGAGGGTGTAAGAAATGGTCTAATTCGATACAAGGATCCTATCTTTCTGTTAACTAGTTTTATGGAATTGTTAATGTGTAGGTCGAATGAGAGATTATTGTCAATTGTAATACCTAACAATTTAGTTGATGTGTCGGGTAAGATAACAGTGGCGCTGTTGGAAGAGATGGAGAAATGTAAGGGGGAGGTTCTAGATGTGGGAGTAAAGAAAAGAAGTTTGTTTTTTTTTAGCATTTAGTAAGAGGAATCGACTATAGAACCATGTTTCTACTGTACCTAACACTTTTTGGGTGAGAGAGATAAGTTCTGGGGTAGACGGAGCTGAGCAGATGAATGTAGAGTCATCAGCGTATTGAATGCAGGTTGCTTGAGGGATTATTGTTTGAACATCATTAATGAAGAGGGAGAACAGAAGTGGGCCAAGGATAGAGCCTTGAGGAATGCCAATGGAAACAGGCAAGAGAGAAGAGATGTGGTTATCCCAGAGAACAGCTTGTTTTCTGTTTGTGAGGTAAGATTTAAACCATTTAATGGCTGGGACATCAAACGAGAGGGATTTAAGAGTATTAAGTAATAAGGGGTGGTTAACCATATCGAATGCTTTGGAGAGGTCAATGAAGAGGGCAGAAGAGAGTAAATTGTTGTTTCGGTTCTGATTAATAGTATCTACAAAAGAAAGCAGGGCAGTGGTAGTACTGTGATGTGGTCTAAAGCCATGTTGGCAGTTTGCTATTATGTTATGATTAGAGAGATATTGTACAAGTTGAAGGTGGATACACTTCTCCATAATCTTGGCCAAAGGTGAGAGGAGAGCAATGGGCCTATAGTTGGAGTAGTCAGTTGAGTTTCCACCTTTGTGAAGTGGGATAATATGAGAGACCTTCCAAATTTCAGGGATGATTCCTTCTTTAATTGTCCTATTTATGAGAATAGATATAGGATAAGCAATAACCTTGGCAGCCTTTGAAGAAAAAGAGAAGGGAGCTTATCAGCAGAGGGGGTGCATGGTTTTAGTTTGAGAAGAAGTCTGTGAATGTACAATGTAGAGATAGGTTGTAGTGAAAAGTTAAAGGAGGAGTTTGTTAGGTTACTTAGTGGACAGAAGTTGTTGGCATTAAGTTGTTTAGCTAGTGCTTGAATAGTTTCTGTGAAGAAAGAGTTAAAAGCATCTGCAGTCTGTTGTGGGGTATCAGGGTCTGCATTTAGTGGGGAAGGTGTTTTGGAAGTTCCTGGGGAGAGGAGTTTATTGATTGAGGACCAGAATAGTTTAGAATTATTAAGATGGGTTTGTTGTAGTTCAATATAGAATTTCTTTTTGTCAGCTATCACTGCTTTTTTAGTTAGATTTCTATGCTGTTGGAAGAGTAGAAGATCTGTATTATTTCTGTGGGATCTCCAACTAGCCCAGACTTTATTCCTAATGAGAATAAGCTTTTTGGTTTCATGGGAGAGCCAAGGGGCTGTATTGGATTTCATTCTAATAGTACGTTCAGGAGCATGTATGTCAAGAATGGATAAAAATATTTTGTTAAAATGTAGTACTGCATTTTCAAGAGGGAGTGTTTTTAAGGGGTTCCAGTTACATGCACTGAGTTCAGCTTGAAATAGGTCAGGATTAAAATGTTTGACGGTGCGTATTTTTCTGGTAATGTGGGGATTTGGCCAATCAGTTTTTTCTCTTGTTATAAAAGTTAAAGAGTGGTCACTAACATCGTCTGGCAAGGTTCCTACTTTGTAATCAGTTTTACTCTGTTTATAAGTATCCGGTCTAAAATGCTTTCTCTATTAATATGTTTATCGAGCCTAGTAGTCAAGGTAATGGTTTGGGTGAAACCGTGAAGGTTGATATGAGATGAAGGATTTTCTGCATTAATGCTATTCCAGTCTATGTTCAGGTCGCCTAGTATGATGGTTTCCTGTGGATAAGTAGCTGATATGCAACTAAGATAATCTTCAAGAATTGGTATATTGTTACCAGGAGGCAGGTACATACAGATGATATATATGGATTTTTTGGAATTTAGTTGGAGTTTGATAATGATGGCTTCTATCTTGCTATCTTGAGTTGGTAAGGCTGGAAGGGTAGTGATATTCAGATGATTTTTAAAAAGAATAGCAACACCACCACCTTTTCTTTTGGGACGGTCGAGTCTTACTATGTTATAGCCTTGGGGAATAATCTCAGTGTCTTTAGTGCTAGGTTTTAGCTAGGTTTTAGCCAGGTCTCAGAGGCAGAGAATATCAAATGAGTGTGTGAAGGAGGGCATGTAGGTATGGTACTTTGTTGTTTAAGCATTGGGTATTAAGATGCCCTATTAAGAAGCTATTATTGGTTTTAGGCATAGACACCGGGGGGGGGGGGTGAGAAGGGCCAGGGTTAGGGTGGATATCACCATCTTGAAGGGCAGGATTACTACATTTGATTACAAGGTAGTGCCTTTGTAAGGTTAGTATTTTGGTTTTGTTATAAGGTGTTATGACATAGTTGAGATGTCTAAGTCTGTGGAATTTAGGTAGTTGATAATTGGGGGGTAGAAGAAATAAAAGGATAAGAAATAAGTGGAATGATAAATGCTGAGGTGTGTTTGTGTGGATGGAGGGATTGAACATCAAGTGATTTATCGTAAAAGGACAGGAGATAGACTGAGCATAGGGTAGAGAATAGCAGGAATGAGAGTAGATGCTGGCTTGGCAGGTAGGGAGCCATTGTAAGATGAGTATGAGAAGTTAGAGAAGGATGTAGAAAGTATGAGAGGCAAGATGTAGAAAGGGGTGTTCTACTGTTGAGTAGATATATAAATATAATAGGAATAGGCAAAGAGTGGATAGCAAAGTGGTAAAGGTTAAAGTGGGATGGTTAAGTAAGAGATGTAGAGAGGAGGAGTAGGAAAAGTACAGTGGGAGTGTGTAGTGTAGGTGGGGTGTGTGTGGATGGGAGGAAGTTTGAGCGGGAAGGAGAAAGATTGGACGGGAGGGATAGGGGAGTGGCCAAGAGCACTATAAGGTTAGCACCCCTGGGGGTGGGTGAGAATTGGGGGTAGGGAGGGGAGCGGAGTGAGCCCGCAGGGCGAACGGAGCGGGTAGAAACAACAGGAGGTGGAGAGAGGAGACAATCAGAAATGCAGGTAGGTATGGCATGAGCAGAAAGTATATGGAAGGAGGGGTAAGAAAGGAGACCAAAGTAGACCAGTGGAATAGGAATAGGTATGCAGGAGAAGGTTAGAAAACAAGCAGTAGGAGGTAAGGAAGAGAGGTGAAGGTGGAGCTGAAAAAGTCAGGCAGGGTACTGGAGCAGTACCAGCACTATTAGCAAGGAGATAGGCAGACTGTAAGAATTAGAACTTAAAGGAGATAGGAAATTCAACAATAACTTTAAGGGCTGATCCTAGGCATGAGAAGTAGCGATGAAGAAAGAGAGTGAGGAGAGTGCCACCTAGTGGCTAGGGCAGGTAAAGAGAGGGAAAAAGGGGAAAGCAGAACAAGGACAGGGAAAAGTCACAAGGAAAAGAGAGTAGTGTAGAGGCAGGAGAAGGTGAGAGTAAGGGGGTAGTGGAGGATAAGAGAAGGAGAGGTACTGGCTGCTAGGCACACAAGCACAGGCAACTAATGGATTCTGTAGGTAGATTTGAGCAGAGGCTAATAAATCATCAGTGCAAAGCCCATAACCTACTTTCAGTTCCTTGAATGAGGAGTAATAAGGGAGGCAGACAGTCTTTCAGTTACTGTAGGCAAGGCCAGGAATTGTCCGACACCAGTAGGGCGTGAGGCAGGTCAATATTCAGTAGGGATTGAGCTAAGAAATTTCTAGGGGGAGGGGTAGACGGGTAGGGAGGGAGAAAAAAATAACAGAGTTAGCATAGGTATAAGAGTGAAGGTATATAGTGAAAACAAGTAACAAGGAAAATCAAAGGTAAAACAGCAGAATTATCTTGCAATCTAACACAATCAATAATGTTTGACTGATAACAAAAGGTCACATTGGCAAAAAAGCTGACATAGAAATGAATCTATCAATCTAGCAAGCATATCTAATTTACACACTCTAAAGACTAAGTAGTGTATGTAACAACGCTCATAAGAACAGGCAGGTAATAACAAGTATATAATACATTGTATCCAATTCACTTCAGAGATACAGAAGTAATAAGTGTTGTAGGACTTATGGATAATATAATATAAGCCTGGTCAGTCTCGCTATCAGAGGTACAAGTACTATTAGCTACTGCGTTAGCTGTACAAGGGGTAAACCAGAACATTAAACTCAATATACTGTTTAAAGTAATTGAAGATATAGCGATGGAGTGGGATAAAATTAAGGTGGAGTTTAAAAATAGGGTGGAAATAAAAGAAAGGGAGCTATGGTTAAGAACTAACAAGAATTATTTAAGAGGAACTGACAAATGTTAAAAGTACTGCAGAAAATGGGGAATCTCACAAAACAAGAGGAGGATCAACTGCAGAATGCTAAACAGAAAATAAGGAATTACCTCGACAATATGCACAAGTTTAGAAAGACTGCTGTTAAGCAACTGTTTTTAATAACAGTAGAGCACAAAAACTTTTAGCACAACGACTTAGGCAACAAAAAGTACAAAGGGCTGTTGCCAAGCTTAGGGAGTCTATATAACAAGGAAGGTAACCAGAGCTCCTGTAGAGGTCTTGGAAATATTTCAGAAATTCTATGAAAATCTGTATAAAGCAAAGAAATATGGAAATCAAGAAAAGATACAAATTGAAATGTTTATGGAAGAATTAAATAAGCCAAGGTTAGTGGTAGATGAGGCTCAATTACTAATGGTTAGGAAAGGAGGAGATGAAATAAAAATTTTGATGTATAACCAATCTACAGGAAAGTCCCCAGGAATAGATGGTATTCCTGTGGAAGTTTGGAAGCTAGAAGGAGGCAACTGATAAAGATCTGGAAGGTTTTAACAGTATTTTAAGAGGAGAAGTACCAACATCCTGGTAGAAAGCAGTGGTAGCTGTAATACCTAGAGGGAAACAATCCATCAGATCCAGCTTCATACAGGCCCATTTCAATACTAAACCATGATTATAAAGTGTTCAGGTCTATAATGGCTAAAAGAATGACAAATGTAATGCCAAAACTGACAGATATGGATCAATGTGATTTTGTGGAGGGGAGGCAAACATTTGACAACATTAACAGAACACTGATGAGCCAGAGGGAATAGGTTGAATCTTGATGCAGAGAAAGTATTTGACAGAGTAAACTGGATCTACGCATTGCAATGGAAGCATTTGCATTTCCTGAAAAAAATTATAACAACTATGAGGATATATGAGGGATCAGAGGCAAAAATTAAAGTGGGTGGGGGTCCTCTCTGATAATTTCTGCTTGAGCAGAGGAACAAGGCTGGGGTGTCCTCTTTCTCCTTTGTTACTGGCATTATATTTAGAACCATTGGCAAAGAAAATATGGGACTCAGAAATTCAAGGATATAATTGGTATGCTAGTCAAGAAAAGCCGGCTTTATTTGCCAATATTATTTTATATCTGAGAAAACCAGAGAGAGTCACTGCAATGTTGTGGAATATTTTGAGACAGTTTCAAAACTTTTCAGGATATAAAATTAATAAAGCTAACAGGCAATAGTGGTAAATTATTTACCCACAAACAAATTTGTTCAGCAATATCCATATTTATGGGGATGTGACAAACTAAAGTATTTAGGAATATGGATTAAAAATGATTCTGTTGTGGCAACTAAGGATATGTGGGAAGAGACAAAACTTTTAGTTATGTACTCACCATAACTTCAGATGTTTGGGATCCATCTCGCCTACATTCTGAATGATGGGTTAGTCTCTTATTGGCTGAGCTTACTATATCCCAGGATGCACCACTACCAGTCCCCCAGATCTAGTTTGACCGTATACATGCACACACGCATACCCTGCTTATATAACATCGTCAGATGGAACAAGATAAAAACAGTTGAACTCAAAACCGTTCAATCTCTTCTGATCTGCAAGGCAGGGGAAGGAGGTTAGATGGATCCCAAACATCTGAAGTTATGGTGAGTACATAACTAAAAGATGTTATGTGATCCTATCTCAATGATGGGACAGCCTAGCACCTGAATCCTGGGTGGCTCACTGGAAAACACTCCTGAGTACCGTGGAACCAAATGATGTAGATGCCACATCCAATTTGTAATGGGAAATGAAAGTGTGCGGTTGGACCAACACAAATTTCGAAATATAGCTTGGAATGAAAGACTATAGAAGTAGCCATAGCTCTGGTAGAATGAGCTTTGATAGATGATGTAAGATGTTTATTCAAGAAGAATAGGCCTGAGTTATGCAATCTCTGATCCATTTTGAGATTGTAGCTTTTGTAATGGTCTGGCCCAATTTATTATCTGAGAAGGACACAAACAGCTGGTCTGACTTGTCCTGTCTAAATAGAAGCGTAATTGTCTGTGAACATCCAATTTATGGAGAGTATATTCTGCTTCATTAGAGAATTTTGGAAAGAAAACTGGTAGCTCTAGAGATTGTTGAAGACAGAAACTAGAACAGACTTTGGGGACAAAGGATGGATTAGGCCTAAGTGATACTCTATCCTTGTGGAAAATCGGTGGTTTAATAGACAGGGCTTGAAGCTCTGAGACTCTCCTTGCAGAGGTAATAGCCACTAAGAATGAGACAGATATTTTAATTGATGTTAATGCACACAAATCAAGATCCCACGGAGGTGCAGGATGAAAAACTGGTGGTCTTAACAGACTGGCACCTTTAATTTTACATAGTCTGCTGCTCATCAAAGGAGGATCCGTGGATTCATGGAATTTCGAGATAGCAGCTAGTTGGACTTTAATAGTTGAGACAGAAGATCCCTGATTAAACAGGGATGTTAAGAATTTCAAAACCTCTGGGACAGGAGCAGTGATAGGGTCTAAGCCCTTGAGTTGAGCCCAGATAGCAAACCTCTTCCACTTACTGAGGTACAATTTGTTAGTGGTGGGTTTGTGGGCGAAGATAAAATGTGGACAACTTCCCGGTCTAGTGTGTGCCTTCTAACTAAGGTTGGAAGTGGAGGAGCCAAGCTGTCAATTTTAGAGATTGAAGGGACTGATGCCAATGTCCCGACTGATGGATTAGCAAATCCGGGATCAGGTCCAAGGTCCACGGATACTGCATGCTTTTCAGGTAAAACCATATCTCAGTATGGGGCAATCAGAATCATTGAAGACGCCAGTTGAGAAGCTTTTTGAAAAACTATTGGAAGGAGTGGAATAGGAGGAAAGGCATAAAGTAGCCCTGTTGGCCAAGGTTGTGCTAGAGCATCCATGGCTGGTACTTCCTGATGTGGAATCAAGGAGAAGAACTTCTGGCACTTGGTGTTTTGTCCCATCTCTTGAAAACCTGAGCTGCTACTGTGCGGTTTAGAGACCATTCGTGAGGAGAAAGAATTGTCCTGCTTAATTTGTCCGCCAATACATTTGATTTTCCCGGGATGTGGGGTTGGTAGCTACAGCCCATTCCCACACTCTCATGGCCTCTCTGCAAAGGGATACGATCTGGTCCCTCCTTGTTTGTTCAGGTACCAAACCACCGACATGTTGTCTGTGTGGATGGCGATGATGCCTTGTGGAAGAAACTTGTGTAAGGCCTGTAGGGATAGAAGTACAGCCCTCATCTCCAACACGTTGATGTGGAGCCAGGAGCCCTGAACTAGCCTGCCCAGACAATGCCCCCACCCTATCTGGGAGGCATCTGTCGTCAGGGTAACTACTGGAGGGAGAACAAAGGGTTTTCCTGATCCAAGTTGGATGTCTGAAGCCACCAGCGAAGGTCCCTTTGCATATTTCCGTAATCATGATGTGATGATTGAGGGAAGATCCTGAAAGGACCATTGAGTTGACAAGAGCCACTGAAGAATCCTCATGTGTAATCTTGCTAGAGGAACTAAAAGAACCGTGGCAGACATTGAGCCTAAAACCTGTAGGACCATCCTGGCTGGGGCTTTGGATCTCGAGATCAGAGCTTGAACTTGGCCCTGTAAGATTCGGATCCTTTCGGCAGGAAGAAAGACTCATCAATCTTGAGTCTATCTCTGCCCCTATAAACTTTATGCGTTGAGAGGGCAGCAAGACAGACTTTGACCAATTGAATGTAATCCCTAGGGAAACACCCAGGAGATGGTGGCTTTGAGGTTGTCCATTAGTAGATGCCTGGTGGTGGCAGTCAGGAGCCAGTGAAACACTTGGAATCCAAGACTTCTCAGCTGAGCCGTCACTACTGCCAAACACTTGGTGAAGACCCTGGGGGCTGAGCTGTGACGAAAGGGCACAGCACAAAATTGGTAATGACTGACTCCCAGGCTGAAGCGCAGATACCTTCTGTATGTGATAATAGGCGTCCTTGAGGTCTATGGAGCACATCCAAACATCCTTCTCCAACAACGGGAGAATGGATTGTAACGTGACCATTCGAATCTGGATTTCGATTGGTTCAGTCTGCTGAGATCCAATATTGGTCTCAGGTCCCCTGTCTTTTGGCACTAAAAGAACCTGGAGTAATTTCCTGATCCGATCTGGTCTGTGGGGAGATGACTCCTTTCTAGCAGCTTTAAAGCCTGCTATTTCCCTTTGACTGGGTGGTGGGTCCGGTGAGTCTTTGAATGGGATGGTGTAACCTCCGGCAATGATCGAAGCACCCATCTGTCCTGAGTGATTGACTCCCAGGCTTCTAGGTGCTTGGCGACACCCGACTGGCTCGAGCAGCACAGCCGGGCAATCCCTCATGTCGTGTGGGAGGCTGAAGAGCCAAATTTCCCGCCCTCTGCCTCTGGACGGGAATCTTCCTGCTGTTGGGAGAAAAACTTGCGATTTTGAACCACATTTTCCCCTCCTTTGGCCTTGGGGTGAGTGGAATTTTCCCTCTTGCTCACAGCGGTAAGGGTGTCTTTCACCTTGGGTCCAAACAATGAGGACCCATCAAAGGAAGGAAGACTTGAAGGCCTCCGCCGCCTGTGCCTGAAATGAGCCTCATGGACGAGTTAGAAATTGGGATAGCCAACTGAGAGCTAACCGACTGGGCTAGCTGCTCAGGTAGGAATCTGACAACTCCTTGACCAGATCCCTCTGAAGCCTTGTAAAATGTGCCAAATAGTTCAGAGACCTTACTATCCATACTCCTAGACTCCTTATTAGGAGGATGGATAAGCCTCTGCCCTGTTGTGTAGCAGATGCCACCACCATGGCATCTAGTAAGGAACTCCTTCTGGGAGCAGATAAGAATTTATTTGGGGGACTGGTTCCACAGTATCTGGATGACAAACTAAATCCAGAAGCTGAGGCGGAGGGCTGAGCCCCAAAGGCCTTGAGGAGCACTGATTCGTCAGCAGAGGGGTTTGGATATCCAGCTGTTTGAGGATCTCTAAGATGTCTGCAAATGAGACATCATCCGAGGACGACTTGGGACCCTCCGCATCATCCATATCAGTGTCCGATGTAATAGATCTCTTCCTTGGGGTTCCTCTGAAGATAACTCGAAGAACCCTCAGGAGGAGGGAACCCCACTGGGGTAACCTCAGGCCTCAGACCCAGTCTCGGAAGGTGCTGGTAAAACCGGGAGATGGCGAAGAGGACTTGGCCAAGGCACTCCTCATGGCCCTCCCAGAATCCTGGGAGTGTAACATCACCCCGTCGGAGGAGGAATAACCAGCTGGGTAACAAATTTTGGAAGACTGGGGACTGGAACAGTCTTTGGAGCACCCTGTCGATATCAGAATCCGACATGAGGAAACAAGGCCTCTCCATCGGCCCCAAAGGGCTAGGGGACCAGCTGGTGCCGAGATAGACCCCGGGCGAGGAGGAAAAGGAGCTGCTGGCGCCCATTAGTCGGCCCGAGGCGCAGCCGCGGGTGCGGGCTTCTCGATGCCCGCCTCCAGCCCCAGCCAGGCGGCTCGAAGCCAGGTGTCGGCAGGCAGCGGCAAACCTCGGCCGTCGCCGTCTTTGGAGCCAGGGCGTCTTTTGGCGCCGAGGGAGGTCTGTCTGGCTGACCCTTGTGCGCGGCGAGAGCGAGCCGGGCGGCAAGGACTCCGCCTCGATCATGCAGCCATGGCAGCGCGAAGCCCATGAGGTGGCTGGTGGCATCGAGCACCGCGTTCAACCTCGGCTCGAAAAGTCTTTGGAGAAGGAGAGAGCCCTGGCTTCTTGGCAGTCGGATCCGACGGACTGGTCGGAACCAGCCCTTTCTTTGGCGGAGCGGAGAGGATGCCAAGGCTTCTTCAAAGGAGGTTTGACTAACCCCTTGAGAATCAATTTATTTTTCCTCTCCTGGAGGACCCTTGAGGAAAAGGCATGACATACACTACATGACTCCTGTAAGTGCTTTGCCCGAGACAATATACAATGATCGTCTGTGATAGACATTTTAAACCCACATTTTAACATTTCTTAAAGCCCGAAGGCCTAGGGGTTTGAGACATGATGTTATACAATTCAAGTTAACACACAGAAGAGTAAACAAACTAAATTTCACTGATAATAAAGCTATGCTTACAGTAATAGCTTAATATAACACTCCTGAACAAAGTATAGGGAACTCTAATCTAACTAAGGTATTACTAGAGACCCTGTATTGAAGGTTGACAGTCCGGAAAGGCCCTGGATGGTGGGGGCGAAAACAAACTCAACCCAATCACACACAACAATTTTTCAATGATAGCTGTTAAAACAGCTTTTGGTAGCAAAACAGCAAAAACTGACAGAAAGTTAGTTAATAAAAACTACTCAGCCCAGCCAGCTCGAGACGATCTGGGGACTGGTAGTGGTGCATCCTGGGATATAGTAAGCTCAGCCAATAAGAGACTTTTGGCATAACCCATCATTCAGAATGTAGGCGAGATAGGATCACATAACATCAAAAGATAATACAACAACTGAGAAAATGGAAGATTTGTTATATGGATGTAGATGGTAAAATACAAGCAGTCAAACTGTTTTTAGTCCCTTTAATCTTATACACAGGTCAGACATATTGTTATTAACGAGAGGAGAAGTTGTGGATAGCAATTAATAAAGAGCTGAAGGACTATCTGGAAGGGGAAGATGGCAAGAGTCGGGCGGGATAAGCTGATTCTTCCAGTAGAACAGGGTGGATTGGGATTACCCAATTTGGAGGGGTATTTCAGAGCTGCACAGTTAAAGCTCCTATACATAGCACAAGAAGAAAACTATAACTCAAAGTGGAAAGGGATTATGTTGAAATGGGGGGAAGCTCAAGAAACAGGGGGAGACTGGGATTTTGAAAGCTGGCCTCTACACAGAATAAAAAGAAGTTATGTACCTACCATAGCGTTCCATGTTAGTTGTCTTCTTCTCGCCTTCTTTCTTGCTGGTTGGGTTCGGAGCCAATCCTCGGCTCTGACTCGGCCATCTTCAAAAGCTCGAGAGCTGCTTACTGGCTCGAGGCCCCCCTATATCCCATGATGCCTGGCACTAGATACCCAAATCTCGTTTGGTAAGTCTAACTGCAGACATAATAATAAAGGAATCATATCCTAGAATGCATAAATCATACTGGAGAGACTACTAGTCAGAAAGGAATAACCAGAGAAGAGTCAGCCAGTGAAAAATGAAGAACAACTCTTCTCGGTCCACTAGGATAGGGGGATGAAGGGTGGGACGCAAGAAAGAAGGCAAGAAGAAGACAACTAACATGGAACGTTATGGTAGGTACATAACTTCTTTATGTTAAGTTGTCTATCTCACCTTCATTCTTGCTGGTTGGGACAGCATCCCTAGCACCTAAACTCCTGGGTGGCTCATCGGAAAAGACTCCAGAACAGTGGAACCAAAATCAGCTCTGCTCCTGGAGACCAAATCCAACTTGTAATGTGAAATGAAAGTATGTGGGTTGGCCCATGTAGCCACAGTACAAATAGATTCTATGGGCAACCTAGCCTGAAAGGCCACCGAAGTAGCTAAAGCTCTGGTGGAGTGACCTTTTAATTTAACTGGCAATTCTTTATTCCTCAGTTGATATATGAATTTGATGATAGAAGTCAACCACCTGGATAAGGTTACTTTGGAGACCGGAAGACCTTGTTTACCTACTGCATAAGACAGGAAAAGTTTATCTGTTTTTCTAATGTCCTTGGTTCTATGCAAATAAAAGCGTAGCTGCCTGTGAACATCTAACAGATGCAACTTATATTCCGCCCTGTTGGAGTGGTTAGGGAAAAACACAGGAAGGTCTATGGACTGATTCAAGTTACTCTCTGAAGAGACCTTAGGAAGGAAGGACGGATTAGTCCTAAGAGCAACCCTGTCATTGTGGAACACGACGTATGGGGGACGGATAGAAAGAGCCTGTAGTTCCGAAACTCTTCTGGCTGAAGTAATAGTTATGAGAAAAAGGGTTTTCCAAGATAAGAACTTCAAGGAACAAGAAGCTGCAGGTTCGAAAGGGGGCAAAATTAGAGAAGCTAAAATCAAATTTAGATCCCACGGTGGTGGAGGATCTCTCAGTGGGGGCCTGAGTAGAGTGGTTCCTTTGAGAAAGGCTTTACAGAGCTTATGAGACATGATATTGTTTTCAGACAGGCCAATGTGAAAATTTGAAATTGCAGCTAACTGAACTCTAATTGTAGCGGAAGCGGACCCAGCATGGAAGAGTTCCACAAGACATTCCAAAATGTAGTGTACAGCGGCTGAAAAGGGGTCAATACTTTTAGCCTCTGCCCAGGAAGAAAAACATTTACACTTACTAGCGCAAGTTTTTCTAGTCGTAGACTTGTGTGATGACAAAATGATTTCGCGCACAGAGGGGGAAATATCTGGAAGCCTGGCTAAAGTTGGAAGTGGAGCAACCAAGCAGTGAGCTGGAGAGAGCGTAGGGATTGGTGCAGACTGCCCGACTGATGAATCAGGAGGTCTGGAACTAGGTCCAGAGTCCAAGGCTGCTCGAGAAGATGGCGATGCAGGAACTGGAACCATATTTGTCAAGGCCAGTAAGGAGCAATGAGGATCATTTTGCAACCCAATATGGTAGCTTTCTGAATTAGCTTCGGGATTAGGGGAAAAGGAGGGAATGCATAAAGAAGTCCCCAGGGCCAATCGTGGACTAGAGCGTCTCTGGGGGAATGCCCGGGAAGTGGAAGGAGAGATGAGAAATTGCTGGACTTGCTGTTGAAGGGAGTTGCAAAAATGTCACAGCAAGGTTGGCCCCATTTGCGGAAGATTTGGTCCACAACCACCTGGTTCAGAGAACACTCATAAGGCATGAGAATTGCTCTGCTCAGTCTGTCTGCTATGACTTTGGACCTCCCAGGGATGTGCATTGCAATCAGAATCTGTTGGGAAGAGATTGCCCACTGCCACAGTCTGAGTGCTTCTCGACATAGGGGGTAGGACCTGGTTCCACCCTGCTTGCTGATGTACCACACTACAGACATATTGTCCGTTTGAACTGCAATGCTCCCAGTAGGAAGAGAGTCCTGAAGAGCCTGCAACGCTAACAGCACGGCCCTCATCTCCAAGACATTTATGTGCAGATGGCACTCGTGAGGTTGCCAGGTGCCTTGGACTGTTCTGCCCTGATAATGCCCCCCCCCACCTGATCAGGGAGGCGTCCATGGTCACCGTAGCAACTGGAGGGGGGAGAACAAATGGTCTGCCGTGGAGCACTGATGTGGAGACCATCCACCACGCAAGGTGCTTCTTGCATGCTTGTGTGATCATAATCATGTAAGACATGGGAAGCTGCTGGAAGGACCATTGGGTGAAAAGAAGCCACTGGAGAATTCTCATGTGAAAATGAGCTAGAGGGACAAGTATGATCGTTGCTGCCATGAGACCCAGAGTTTGAAGGACAAACCTGGCTTGAATTCTTTTGCATGCTAATAAAATCTTTACATGCTGATGAATCACTAACACCCTGTCTGGTGGGAGGCTCACTGACATGTCTTTGGTATTTAAATTTGCGCCTATAAAGGTGATAGATTGACAGGGCGACAATGCAGACTTTTCAAAATTTATTGCAATACCTAGCCTGGAGCAAGTGTAGATAGTGCAGTCTCTGGTTCGCAGAAGGTGATGCCTGGTGGTAGCAGTGAGGAGCCAGTCGTCGAGATATGGAAACACCTGGAATCCTTGCCGTCTCAGGTGAGCGGTAACTACTGCCATACATTTGGTAAACACCCTGGGGGCTGTGGTGAGACCAAAGGGCAGAGCTCTGAACTGATAATGGCTGGCTCCCAGCCAGAAGCAAAGAAATCTTCTGGAGCGTCTGTCCATTTTGATGTGGTAATACACATCCTGAAGATCTATAGAGCACATCCAATTGTCCTGACCCACGAAGGGCAAAATGGACTGTAGCGTGACCATCCGGAACTTCGTTCTTTGTACAGATCTGTTCAGTCTGTTGAGATCCAGAATGGGTCTCCAGTCCCGTCTTTTTTGGTACCAAAAAGAACCTTGAGTAAATTCTGGATCCTTGTTGGTCTGCTGGGACTTGCTTGATGGCCCTTTTTTTTTTTTTTTTATAGCAGTTTTGAGACTTCTTGAACTGCTTGGTCCCTTAGATTGGGTGGAACATCTGGAAGGGACTTGTTTGACCTTAAGGGGGTGCGAACAAAGGGAATTCTGTAGCCTTCGGACATGAGACTGTACCCATTTGTCTTGTTATGTCTTGCCAGGCTCTTGGGTAGAGCGATAATCTTCCCCCGACTGCCTCTAGAGGTGGGCAGCTGGGCAACCCTTCAGGGATGCTGGAAGGGCTTCTCAGAGAAAGATTCTCTGCTGCCCTGATTTTGCGGACCCCCTCTGCCACGAGGGCAGCGTCTGTTATTGTTCCCTCTTCTGCCCCTGGATGGGAACTCACCACGTGTGTCCGGCAAGGCTCTCTGGGATTTCCGGAACATCTTTCCACTCTTCTGACCCTTAGGATATGGTCTGGAAGGAGTGGAAAAATGGCCTCCTACGGCAGAGGGAGTCTTGCCTTCCTGCTCACACCTGGTAAGGGTATCCTTCACCTGTGATCCAAAGAGAGAGGAACCATCAAAAGGGGTGTTGGTGAAAGACGCTCTGAAAGGTTCCGCAGTTACATAGCCGCATCCAAGTGTGCCTCCTTAGGGCCACGCCTGTGCCTGCGGCTCTACTAGCACCATCGGCTGCATACGAAATGAGCCTCATGGAGGAGTTTACCACTGAATTAAGAGTTGCCAGCTGGGAGGCTGCCTTAGCCTGGGCCCCTTCAGCTGATGGATCTTGGGGGGTATCTCCAAGCTCTTTCAGAAGATCCCTCTGAAGATGGGTAAAGTGGCACAGGTAATTCAGGGACCGCATAGAAAAGGTCGCTGAAGAGAACATCTCCTTCCCATACCTGTCCATCGTCCTGGACACCTTGTTAGGGAGATGGACAGATGAAGTTTCAGCCAACTCCTTCTTTGTGGCTGCCGCTACCACCATGGCATCAACCGGGACACCTTTGGTCAAGAACAGTTTATCCTGCGGTGCAGTAATGAATTTGGCAGGTCTTCGAGGGGTCGATTCCACTGTGTCTGGAGCCGTCCATGTTTTCTGAGCCACCACAGACATCAGTGGGTCGAAAAGCGGAGACACCCAGGAGGTGGAAGGTCAGGATCCAAGCGAGTCCAGGAATACAGACTCATCCTCGGAAGGGCTTAGGACAGTCCAGTTCCCCCTCTGCCTAAGCATCTCAAGGATGTCTGAGAAGGAGACATCTTCAGATGGGGATCTTGGGGACACTTCCGACTCCTTTAAGTCGGTATCCAATGCGACAGACTTGGGGGAGTCAACATGCTTCCTCTTGCATTTCCTCTTGCAAGGTGGCTCCTCTGAATGATCAAGGGAGGCCTAAGAGGAGGATACACCCAAGGGGGTGTCCTGGAGTGCTGGATCCCCATGCTTGGGGTCTGGAAGAGGGGCAGAGGCTGACACAGGAACCCTAGGGGGAGGAGCCGATGGGGTCTATCGTGGGACTGACTCGGGGGCCAGTACATTCCTCATCACCTTGAAGGCGTCCCTGCTCGGATGCAGAGAGGGCTCCGTTTCCGAAGAAACCAGAACCCCTCCCCGCACTGAGGGGGATGGCTCCGAGGCAGATGTGGGAGCCGAGCTCACCTGAGCTGAAGCCCCGAGGGGGAGAGCGGGGGGTCGGACAAGGGTCCGATGCCACTCGCCCCCTCAAAGCAGACAGGGGAGTCTCGGCACCCAGATCCCTCCAGGGAAAGGGAAGGTACCATGGAAGGGATCGGAGCCGACGACGGAACCGAAGGAGAAGGTATCGAAGCCGATGGTTCAACGACACGAACTCCGGCTCCAAACTCATAGGATGAGTTGGAGGAGGAATATCTACAGTTGTGGACGAAGCCAACACCTGATGAGGGGGCTGGACAACATTTTGGCTAGGGCCTGCGATTTTAACAGCCTACTGACCACTCTTTCTAAGTCATGGTCCGAAAGTCTAGAGGACAGAGAAGAGTGGGATGAGCGATGACTATGCTCCGACTGGAGCAGAGGCGACTTCGGAGCCCAACGTATCGACTCCAGAGAAGGAGACCTGGATCTTTTTCGACTCTCAGACTGCTCCGAAGAACATGTCAGAGCCAACTGGGAGGGAGGAACATCGGTTCCAGCCGGAGCAGAGACGGATGGTATGGCTTCACCCAACGATGGCTCCGAACTGGAAGCCAAAGGTTTAGGTGGCCTGGAAGATTTCACAGGCTGAGCCTTCGCTGGTGAATCTTGGGGTTTAAGCAAACCCCTCAGGATCAATTTGTTTTTGCGCTCCTGCAGGACTCTTGGACTGAAAGCATGGCAAATCAAGCAAGAGTCCTGCAGGTGCACAGCGCCCAGACAATAAACACAAGAATTGTGACCATCTGTCAGAGACATCTTCTGACAGCATGAGTCACACTTATTGAATCCGGACGGCTTAGGATCCTTGGACATCCTGGAGGAAAACCAAGGACAAGAAACACACACACAAAAGGTTAAGTACTAACCACTAAAAATTGCAGACTACAGTTACCACAACCAAAAAACTACAAGCAGTACTACAGACACTACAGATAACCATCACTAAATACTAACAGTGATACTAAGGAAATTATTATATATATATATTTTTTTTTTAAAAAGGAAGATAGAAAGAAAAGGTTATCTTCTAACTAAAACAGAAAAACCCTTCTGAGGTAAGGAAAGGGAGAGAAGGGGGAGGGGAAACTCTCCAACTTAAATGAGTTTCTTGGGGAGAAGTAATCAGGATCTAGAGAAAACTAACTACAATACAACAGTCTAATCTAACGACTAATTCTACACTAAAAACTAGCAGTTTTTGACAAGAAAAATACAGTAATAATAAAGTTTTATACGACCTGAGCCAGTAGAACAACCTCGCAGCAGAAGCGGCAAACAAGATCTGGGTATCTAGCGCCAGGCATCATGGGATATAGGGGGGCCTCGAGCCAGTAAGCAGCTCTCAAGCTTTTGAAGATGGCCGAGTCGGAGCCGAGGATCGGCTCCAAACCCAACCAGCAAGAATGAAGGCGAGATAGACAACTTAACATCAATAATTATACAGAATATTATATCTATAAAGTAACAGAAAGCATTCTAAGAATTAAGCCAACACGGGAATGGAAAAAGGAGATTCTGTTGATGGGGATGGCTGCAATTAAGGATAAAGACAATAGGCAAGGGATGTTTGAATTTTTTTTTCAGAAAACTGGCAAAGGAACCAATGTATTGGGAGCAAATAACTAGAAAGGGAAAGGTAATACAAATGGGAAGAGACGAAGTATTTATTTGGACTGCAGGTTAGATATTGCCTTCCTTATCATGGATTGATATCAGAGTATAGGCATAGAGAAAGAAAAAAGGGGTCCTAAACGAAAGACTGGTAGTGGTAGAGTTTTTAGCAAAATCTAGAAGAGAAGCTGCCATTAAAAAAGGAATAATTAGTACAGCATATAACATATAGCAGGATAACTATAAGAATCAATCAGAGGAGGTTAGAAAGGACTGGGAAGAGAGACTGGATAAGCAATTCTCAAAGAAACAATGGGAGGATATATTGTGTCTTCCAAAAATGCAAAAAAAAAAAAAAAAAAAAAACTAGAAGATTTAGGATTTTTACTTGGAAATGTTTACGCAGATATTTTTATACCCCAAATAGACTGCAGAGAACTTTCGATCAGGTAGACAGCAAATGTTGGAGTTGTGATGGGGAAGAAAGAGATACTTGGGAACATATTTTCTGGAGGTGCACTGGGTTGGCAGACTAAGGATTCCCTGCAGGATGCTTGGGTGGGCAGATTGGTGTGATGAAGGAGATGATTTTTCTTGACTATGATACAGAATCGGAAATGCCTAGACATAGTAATGCCTTGCTGTGTCTAATTATCGTGGCTGCCAAAAAATCAATTTCTTGAAAATGGAAATCAAAATCTAAACCAACTATATTAGAAGTATTGAGTACAGAGACAAAACAATTGGAACAGAGATCTTTAAGGAGGTAGGAGCAAACTACATAGGGAAAAATGGGAATTGTGTGAAGAATACAATACAAGAGCCACAAAACCAAGGAACATTAAAGAAAAGTAGCGTTTTTAAACCCCCGCCCTTCCATCCTTTGGTTAATATTTTTGAAAAGGCAGTAAATGAGGACATATACAAATTATGGGCACAAAACAGAAAATTCTATACTACCCCGAGTAATAAAGAATGGGTACTTATGTGTCAAATTAAAAGAGGACAAGGGACTGCGTATTATGACTCCTGACAAAGGAGGTGGTATTGTTATTTTTAATTCAGAGGATTATTTTAATGTCATGCAAAATATATTGTTTAATGAGGATAATTACATCCAAGTCTCAGAAAATCAAATTAATGTTGCTTACAAGCGTAAATGACCAAATATGTAGTAGAAAGAGCTACACATTTGGTTAAGGACTCCTGGGACAGCTCAAACAAGATATGTGGTCTGCAGACTTAATATTCTTAACTACTGATGTCAAGGACCTATTTTTATGTATTTCTAAACAAGGAGGACTGGAAATTTTTGAAGAAACTCTCTTTTCATGTTCTACATTACATCATGAGCAAGTGAATTTAATATGTGAAATGATGGTACTAATTTTAGAAAAGAATTTCATATTCTTTGAGGGTCAAGATTTTCAATAAATGACGGGAGTTGCCATGGGGCATCATGCACCCCAGCGTATGCAAATATAGTGCTTTTAGGTTGGGAATTAAAATGTGTTTTACAGTGAATTCTGGAATAATGTACAGCTATATAGTAGATTTCTGGATGATGTATTTATTTTATGGAAGGGAAAAAAGGAAGCTATCCATTCTTTTATTGAATATTTGAATAACACCACTTCCTTTTTGAAACTTACTAATGATTACAATGATAGTGAAATTCATTATTTGGATGTTGCCATTTCTCATACTTCCACAGGCTTTAAGTCCACTGTATATTGCAAAAATACTTTTTGTAATTCATATCTTCATTTTTCCAGCAACCACCCATTAACACAGAAAAAAAGTTTAGTAAAAGGACAGGCCATAAGGATTGCATGAATGACATCTAAGGTGGAGGATGTAATAAAGGAATTCTTTAAATTAAGAAGCATGTTTTTGAAAGGGAATACCCGAAACATTTGGTTGAAACAATAACAGAAGTAGTATTTAAAGAATGGGGAGAAAAATACAACCCCCTGTTAGGTGCTGGATGTTCAGACATTAGACAACCAGCTTTACCTAATGCATCTAAAAACTATGAACATGCTTGCATTGTGCAATATAGTCTCATGTCCCGTGAAGTAAAAAATATTTTATTTAAGAACTGGAGCATATTTAGAGTTAATAATGATGTGTCAAGTGTATTAGGGGAGAAGCCAGTATTTATTAACAAGACGGGGGTGAATCTTAAAAAACTTATGGAAAACAAGGTGGACAAGAGTGAAAAAAATCTAAGAAAAGGCACTAAACCTTGTGGAAGATGTTCTCAATGTACCTACATCATGAAATTACCCCACATCTCTCTAGCAAATAGGATGGAAACAAGTATTAAGTTTAAGAAAGGGAATTGTTTTACCAATAGGGTGGTTAATCTTGTAAAGTGCGATACATGTTGTGGACTTTATGTTGGAAAAACAGAAAGGGCATTAAAAAGAAGAATTTATAAACATTTGCACGAAATTAAGAACAAAAAAGATATAAATGCATTGTACAGGCATTCTTTAGTTTGTCAAGTATTTTAGATATAGCAAACATTGACCGGGGGGGTTGGAAAAACTTACCATGTAAGAGAGAATTTCAATGGCAGTTAAAATTAGCTGCCAATTTGCCACCAGGAATTAATGGTTCTTTATCTACAGTTCCAGCTTTGAAAGAAAGGTCTGGAAAACTATAAGCAATCTAACACTTCTAGTTAAAAATGTAATTTTATAATATTTGAGGTTTTGAAATTGATTTATTTAAGAAAAACTATATTTATTAATGTATTTTACTATGCAAAAAATGTATTGTATTTTGATATGATCTATTAAGCAGTGTGTGTTTTTTAGTATGTGAGGCTATTCTTTACATTTATTGGTTAAAACATCACCAATTGCATTGTACCTGTTGCTATTTAAACATCCAGGTAGCCTATGCTTTTTATTCTGATGACGTTTCCTGAGTGACAGACGAAAGTGCTTAATGTCTGTGTAGTTATAGGTTCCATAGGTTCATACTAGGCTATTTATAAGCTAGGGCATTTATAAGCCTAGCCAGAGTGTGTTTGGCTTTCGCCACCCATTTTAAATGAATTTTGCTATGCCCTTTTTCGAGGTTAGTATACTGTGCCTCTGTCTAAGAGTGACACAGAAGTGATACCCGGGGTAAACCTACGATCTCCCATCCACTCATCAAGATTCCTCTTGAAGAGAGTCAATGAGGGACTCTGCCTAACCTGGACTGGGATTTTATTCTAGAGTGAAGGGAGTCTCTGGGTTATGAATCTGTCCCTCCAGCATGTCCTATTTATTTCAGTGCTGAAGTTCAAGTCTCTCGAGCGCGTAGCTCGATGGGATTTGGATTTTCTGAGGTGCAGCATGTCCATTAATTCCGGGTTGGGCATGGCTTTATACATCAGGCACAGACTGCCTCTGAACAGGCGGTATGCCACTGAGTAGAGCTGAAGTTTCTTTAACCGGGCAGCATATGGCATCTGTTTGAGCCCTTTGAACACTTGGTGAGGTACTTTTGGGGTCTTTCCAGTTGCTGCAGGTGTCTGTTACTGCACATATATTGATGTTCTCCATGCTAAGGAGAGTTTCGAGTGCATGCATCTTGAGGTTTAGACTTCTGGCATTGAGCAGCATTACTCTTAGCTTCTTATCCCTTGTGATACCTATGGAGGTGGGTTTGTCTTTTGAGCCTTGCCTAAAAAAGCCACTATGGGGGTAGCAAGAGCCTTTGCTAATATCTGAAAGCCCAGGTGTGACGGGTGCAAGCCGTCCCTAGCGAAGCATCGTGGCTTGTTGAGCATGTCATCCCAGGCTGACAGGCATTGGATCCCCTTTGAATGACACAGTCTGGATTTACAGCCTATGTTGGTGTGTTTTTCTTTATTTTCTAGTGTATTTTGTTTTCATACTGCACCTTGGCTCATGTGGACAAAGGCAAGAAAAGAAGTCTCTTGTTTCTGACCTCCCCGATAGTTCTAAAAGCAAAAAAAAAAAATGAAGCCCTCTGTTCCAAAAGGATCAATGGAACAGCAGGCATCTGCTACTTACACACCTGTGCCAAAATCTGCTCTGGCATTGACTGTTATTTCAACTCCTTTGATGTCGAAGGTCTCGGTGCAGGAATTCACTACTGCTTCACCTGCCATGGCCAAGGATACATTGCCTAGAAATTTGTCTGCAACCTGTGGGTTATGGATCCGATATAGGATCCCAATCAAGGCATAGTTTCCAGCTATGGATCCAGCTCAGCTCCTCCTCACCCATAATGCCCTGCTCTTTTCACTCCCTCATGACTCCTCAGGTCGAAAACAACAGCACTCACCTCAAAACAAAAGGGTAACAAGTAATAAGAGGGAAACTGAAAGGCCAGAGGAGGGATGATTGCAGACAAATGAATACACCTACTCACATGGACTCAGATGGGTGGTACATGGTGAGTAAGGATATTCATCTACCCCTAGATGCAAGATCCAACTTATATGAGAAATAATAAAAATGTGAGAAGCCCACGTGGCTGCTGCAATATATACTATCCTGGCCTTAGAGGAATCAGCCTTGAATACTGGTAGGTACTGACCGACTTTGAACACCCTCCGGTGCAGGCCCTCCGCCTTCCTGACGCCAATAAAATGCATAAAAAATGCACTGTGAAATCCAGCCGGGAAAGAAACTTTTAGAAATTGGTTGCCAAATTGATTTTTAAATAAAAATAAATTTGGATATGACCAGCTGTCCTGTCCCACAGAGTTGCTTGGATATAAAATCTTAGTTGCCTGTGAAAGTGTAGTGAGTGTTGCTTCCAGGCCCACCTTTGTTTTCAGGAAAAGGGAAGGTTAAACAGGGAGGTTAATGGATTGATTGATGTTTGTTTTGTAGGGAATTTTGAAGGGATAGGGACGGGTTGGTCCGAGGGAAACAACCAAGGATAAAACCAAAGAAAAGCTTGTAGCTCTTAAAGGCTGAAGTTCAGTGGCTCTCTTAGCTGCTGTAATGCCACCAAAAGGCTGAATTGTAAGACAACTGATTGAGAAGACTACCAAGACCTGGCCTGGAGGCGAAGAAGGAAGGCCTGTAGGACCAAAGAAAGGTCCCAAGGAGGAACTTAAAGAAAGGTTAGGGGCCTGAAGTACCCTACAAGAGAAGTTTGCATAAGAACTTTAGACTAATGAGTTAGGAGATAACTCTTGACCAATGTGATAGTGACTGATAGCCAAATGAACTTTGACTGTGGAACTGCTGGCAACCATGGATAAAGAGAGGTTGAAAATCAAGCACTACAGGAACCGCGAAGGCCTCTAGGCCTTGCCATTCACCAACGCTTCCATTTGTTTTTTGCTTCGTAAACCTTGGTAGTGGATGAAACCTGACTGTACACTAGCCTTTACCGAGAAGAAATAATAGAGAGTTATCAAGAGTGGAACTGGAGCAGCCAGCCGTCAGGCTCGCCAAGCGTCCAGGTTCGGAGAGGAATGGTATCCGGATGAGATATCAGATCCGGGAGGAGATCAGAATCAAGGAGGATCGAACGCAGTGAGAGTTGTAAGGAGGATTCGAGGAAAGAGAGGCCAGAATGGAATAACCAGAATCATTCTGCAGAGGTTTTCAGCAAGAAAGAAAGAACTTGCAGGCAGCAAGAGGGTGGATAGGCATACAGAAGAGGTGGCACAAGCATGTTTTCTTTGGGCCTCAGCGGAGGAGGCCTCCGCAGGAGGTATTAGAGCAAAAACTTGGAGGAAGAAAAGTTTGAGGGAGAAGCAAAAGATCGCGAGCACGCATATATGCAGGGCATGAATAAGAAATTGAGACCTTGACAATTGAGAATGGTGCGACCGAGGGGTCAGAATGGGAATGGTGAGCCGACCCGCTAGATGTTGGACCCAGAAGAATGTGCGCTAAGTTATGCCATTCCCAAACTCTCAGGTTGCCCATTCCCAAGAAAGAAAGCCTCTAATCCTCAGGCTAAGACCAGTTAACAGACAACAGACATATTGTCGACAACCATTGTATTGTCCGATTGAAGAAGAAAGTCCTGAAGGGCGCCAAGTCCTGAAGTCACTGCAAACATTGATAAGCACTACTCTCATCTCTGAACCACGTGATATGCCTAAGGTCTCTTGAATCGTCTAATGTGCCTTGAGGTGTCCGCTCAAGAAGTGGCGTCCCACCAGGCGGAGGCGAGCGTGGTCACCGTGCGGAGGAGGGGAGAAGCACAAAGTGGAGCCACCTGGATCAGGGGGAGGAGCCAGCATGGGAGGATGACCGCAAGCCTTGCTGATCGCCATGGGATGATGCATGGAGTCGCAAGGTACTGAGACTTCTGTACCAAGAGCGAAAAGAGTAGAATGCATATTGAGACTGGCAAGAGGAAGAAGTGCTATCGGACCAACTCTGGACCCTAGCCCTCAGAATGGACTCCTGAACAGAACATGAATGGAGAATGGGTCTGCTCTGAGCTGGAGGCCAGTGAGAACTGTCCAGTGAGGAAGGCTCCTGATGAAATCTAAGTGCAGTGAGTGCCTATTGTATTGAAGAGCTGAGTGGGTGCCAGGTGCCACTTGTTTGTATTTATTGTATAAATCAAATGGAGAGAGAAGGAGAAAGATTTTGGGGGAGAGAAGTAGTAGATGCCTTGTTGGCACAAAGAGGAGCCAGTCTGAAGACCTAGGGAAGACCTGCACCACTGCTAGCCTCAGAAGGGCTGCCACCACTAGTACTGACTGCAAACAAGCGACACCCTGGGGAACCTGAAAGGACAGGCTCCGAACTGAAGGGTGACTGGCTCCCAGCCGAGCGGAGAAACCTCCTGAGGAGCTGTCTCCTGGGAGGTGGGAGGTAGCACGCCATCTTGAGATCGGAAAGTTGATATCCATGGCCCCATCCATTTTTCCCAGAGGGATTGGGTGGTGACCATTCGAATTTCTCTTTGGGGACTGCCAGGTTCAAGGCTCAGGTCTAGATTGGTCTGGTCTGAGAGAGATTGGCATTAAAAGAACCTGGAGTAGAAGGCTGCTGCGGGCTCTTTCTGAGGAAGGGGTGCTGGTGCGCACTCCAACTTTGGCTTTGGAAGGTGAAACTGAACATCCGCTTCCCCAAGCGGTCCATCATCCGAGACTCCTTGCTCGGTGGGTGGACTGAGACTCTCTTTGAGCCAGTTCCTCTTTGTGGCCGCCGGCCGCCAACATCAATAGAAGGCCCCTTAGTCCCCCCAATGGGTCCTGTCCCGTCAGAAGCTCTATCAGGTCTCTATCAGGTCTTTGATTGGCTCCACGGTGTCCTGTTCCTTCCACGCCCTGGTGGTAATAAGGTCCACCAGGGGGCAGGAGGGGACACCTAAGAGGGAGACGGGCCCGCTTCAATGCCTCCAAGAACACGGAAATCCGTCCGAGAAAGAAGGCAGACCACCCCCCCACTCAAGCATTTCACATGTCTCCCAAGGAGACATCCGGGGCAAATGACGTGGGGAGCCTCTTCCCTTCCTCCAAGTCTTCAGTGAGAGAAGACTCAGGAGTCAATGTGCCTGCCTACTTTTTGCACAGGAGCTTCCGAGGCCTGGGGCTGTCAGTCCGCAGGGGCAAGTTGCATGAAAGTAGCTGGAGGGGGTTAAGCAACGGCTGTCCCAGGGCGGCCCAGTGGTAAAGGATGGGTGCAAGAGGAGCTGACGGAGGCGAGCAAGCAAGCCGGGGTCCGAGACCCTCAACAGAGCCCTTCCACCACAAAAAAAGCCGGGGACCTGGCCTCACCAAAGATCCGGCGACCGGCCTCCCATCCTCGAGGCGATGAGCCCTCGGATCGCACTGGATCCCCGGCGGGCGCGCACACACAGACCGAGATCACAGTGCGCTCTCCTGATCCCCGATCCCCGCTCGATCCGGGCTGATCCCCGGATCGACGCGACTGGGCATGGCTCAGAGGGGCACTCATCGATCCGGCTCCACTCGATATCTCCGGCTGGACCAAGTAGCTCCGAACCCGAAGCGGCGGGAGAAGGAGCAATAGGGCTTGTGGGAAGAACCCCCCCCTCGAGGGGGGAGCACTTATCCACTTGGGCCTGAAAAACCTTCTCATCATCCGTCCAGACCAGCATCCTAAAGGTCCTGGTCAGCATGACTGGATGAGAGGTCCTGAGGAAGGGCCTCCTCATAGCCTCGACTAGCTCGATGGTCTCTCCCTCTCAGGACCCGTGAGCCTCACTCAGGTCCTCCCGGACGAAGGAGGAGACAGACCTGGCATAGCCGGGAAGCCGAGGGAGAAGCTGGCGGGACACCGCAGCCGGAAGGGAGCCGGCCAAGGTGCTTCTCCTATGGTCCTCCTGCCTGAAGGCCTCCCTCCTCCCTCCGCGCTTTTTGGGTGCTCCCTCCGAACAACTGCAGCCGGAACCTCTCCTGAGGAGCCGGAGGTCGGAGGCCATGGAGCCGCGGGGGAGACCCCACAAGAGGAGACCGGACAGGGCTCCCCGGTTCTCTGGGGTTGCCACCTGCACAAGGACAACAACCGCCAAGAGTGTGTCTAACCCCACCCCATCTTGAGGACACGAAACGGCCATGTGGAACTCAGCAGCTACTGCCACACAACCCCATTTAGAAAATATGGATTATGGGGCTTATCTGTTGCAGCTTATGCACTAAACTCCAAAGTTACAATAAAAGTAACTTAACCAATAAAGCACACACACCTAACACACACTCTAATTACCTCAACCAGCGAGGGAATAAAAATTACTACTGAAAAAAAAATTAAACTAAAATTACTGTAAATAATAGGAGGAACTTTCACAAGAAAAATACACTTAGCTGAGAGCTATGAAATCCACATCTAGTTACCAGCGGCAAAAACAAGATCTGGGGTCATGAGGGGTGAGCAGGGGGCATTGTGGGAGGGGAGGCTGAGAGAGCTGGACCATAGCTGGAAGCGGATGGTTCGATCGATCCATAATCCATCCATAACAGGTTGCAGACAAATGAATATCCTACTTCAGATCTCCCTATTCACCTTCTGTTGACCCTTTTTGCTGAGGAGCTACCAGAAGTTTTCCTGCAGAGGCCTAAGTCCCCTTCTACTTCGTCAGTCTGCTCCACCAAAAGTCTTTCTGAACTGAACGTGGAGAGACTAGTGAATTCAATTCTTTGGGCTAGAGGATTTTCGGGACCCCTTTCGGTTACAGCCCCCTCATTTCTTGGAACAGAGCAAACAGATAATATATATATATATATATATATATATATATATATATATATATATATATATCTGGATCTACTTCAGACTATCGAAGTTTTACAGCTTCGAATGTCATAAGGCCGAGACTATATGATTGAAGTTGCAAAACTTCGAACACCTGAAATAAAAACAAAAAAAAAATTCCTGGATGTTTTTGCATGGGGGGGCAGGCCCCCCTGAACTTCCCACGTTGGGGACTGTGCCTCCCTCACACCCCATGCTATTTAAATATACCAACTCAGAGATTGCATTACAGTGAGGAAAAGGGAAAATTTCTCATTCTGTGCTGTATGGAGATCTCCGTTCAAAATGTTCGAAGTTTCAAAACTTCGATCATATGGTCTCGGCCATGCGACATTCAAAGTTTTAGAACATCAATCATCTAAATGGGATATATATATATATATATATATATATATATATATATATATATATATATATATACACACACACATATCTATATATATATATATATATATATATATATATATATATATATATATATACATATATATACACACACACACACACACACACACAGCGAGATATGCCTTTTTTTTTTTTTTTAAAGGAGAAAAGTGAATATGGGAAAAAGACTATCCGCAATGATAGCAGGAGAAGTACACAAAAGTCTATGGGAATGGCTGTAAGTGCTACATCACAAGAATCCGGGATAAAAGATGAGTGGTCTGAGGAACAAGCTATCACCACAACAGAGTCATCCATCTGCGGCTGAGGCAAACTGCTAGCCTGCTGTGGTGGCAAAGGCCATTTGGTTAACATTTTATTTTTGAGGTTGGAAGAAGGACCAACCATGGGAGATTTTTTTCCCCCAAAAGGAACCTTACCTGCCCAGAAATGGAACTGCACAAGCTGACCACTGACCTTGGAAAGCCCACAGAGAAGCTCTCTCTTTGGAGGCAGGAAAGATCTGAAGGGCTTGACAAAATTGTGTTTTAGGTAGCTCAGCTTCAGATGCCTAATGGTTTGAGCACGTGAAAGGTGCCCTGAAAATTTGGAAGCCATCTGGTTGTTATATCCTTGACAGGATATAACCCATACAGCTTAGGCTGCTGCAACAGTGACTGACATAATGAACATCTAGTACTGGTTTCCATCCATTGGGCATTAGATTGTTGCAAACGCAAAGACCAAAAATGTGGTAGAGTGGGAAAATAAGAGGCATTGGCACCTACACAAGGTATCAATAAAAATTAAAAGAAAAGAGGTAACAAACAGGAAATATGTTTTAGTTATTCCACTAACCTTACTAAACCTCTTATCAAGGGAGGTTAGCTGCACCTGAAGGATATCAATATGTATTTTCTACAGTAATTTAACTGCCGCCTTTGATTTAAATGAAGACAAGTAAAAAGACTAGATAAACAGAGGAGTGTCAAAGACCGAGTGATGAAGAATACTGAAGTTTGAAGATGGTGCGAAAACTTGCTAAGGAAATTGTACATAATGTTTATTTATGAAGCACAAATACTTGTACAAGCACAGGGCCATTTCATGCTAATAAAAGGGGTTGTCAATTACTGGTTGTAGCACACATTTCACTTTTTAAAGATTGCGAGTTATGTGACTGGGAAAGGTTCAGCACTTGAGATGAAGAAGCTCCCTGTGCCTCATATGTTTTCTGTGACCACCTCGCTTTGGCCTGATGCATTAACTAACAGTATCTTCAGCTGCAAACCTACCAGTGGCTCATTTGTTTACAATATTTAGACTAATTCAAAATCATATTTACTATCATAGGCTTTATCAGACTGAAAACTACAAATCTAAAGAGTGAATTACCATGAGAAGAAACTTTGTATTACAACTGTGTTAGACTAACTGCAAAATATACTACAATGATGTCTCTCAACGAGAACTATATAAGCACTGTTTACATACCAAAAGTACTTGTTAATCACTTGCATAGCACTGATTTAGCATGCCCTGTGATGATAATACACAAAGTAACAGCTTACTTTACAAAAATCTGCAAGAAAAGAATGAGCAAAATGGCAAATGACTAGAACTTAGGATATTCAGTTTGCAGAACACTCAATACTCATCAAGAAAAACATCAGTGGGGATGTTTTTAACACAGATCAATACAAAGACAAGAAATGTGAATGCTAATAACATGGCACAATTTAGTCTTTTTCTGGTTTTTGCTGTAAGACTCAATTATTAGACTGACCAACTTATTCATTTAGTACTTTGTAATAATCAAGTGATATAGCTCAAGTATCTTAATGAAGTACACATGCATCTACCTATGCCATGCCCGGATACCCTCATAAATAATAAAAAGTTAGTACAGTAGTCTTATATGTGACAAAAAATAAATACATACATTCATACATAAATAAATAAAGCACTTCAGAAAAAAAAGCTGAATCATTAAATAATGCACTTACCACACATAACATTGTAAAGTTCAATATTCTCAAATGGAGGTACCTTGGTCTTGTACTTGAAGTATGGGCCATAACCTATAAAAACAGTCTTCAAAAGAAAAAACACATTAGAAACCACATAACACTGAATTGTCATACAGTCACAGAAACACAGGACCTACCAATAAATAATGGCAACGTGGGTCACTCAGCCTAACCAAACATTTCAACCTCTTAGTACAAGAATTCTGCACAAGGACAAATATAATGGTGATTGGGGATAAATGCCTGATGTAATTTGCAGGGGTATTTGACTTCCCAAAGGGTTAGAAAATGCATTTTTTCACATTTAGTTTTAGGCTATGGTTCTAATCCCGCTTGCGGGGGGATTCAATGACATTCTCCATCTGCAGTTGTCAGCAAACTTTGTCATCCAGAGGCTTTCTACATTAGTCCCAACTTCAGAGAAGTTGATTCCAAACAGGAGTGGTTCCAGCACTGAGCCCTATTGGCATACCAGTAGTAACTGGTCTCTTGCTGGATCTGGATTCACCTACTTTAACCACGTGTCCTCTCTGTGAGCTAACTGGCTATCCCATCTCTGGTGACACAGGAATTTATGTCCAGTTTTGTGAGTTTATTTGCAATACCCAAGTGGGGATGACTCAATAAAGAATATTCAACTGGAAAAAAAATGATACACTGCATGCCAGAAGCATGGATAGAAAAGTCCAGAATGGAGATGCATGAAAATCTCAAACGGGAAGATTTGTGTGTCAGTGTACCAGACACACAGCAAGATGCAGAATATGTACCACACTGAAACCATCATCATCAGAGGCAAAGGGTGACAGCCACCTATATTTAGATTTTATCGTAAATAAAGCTGCAAGCAGAAGATGCAATACAAAGTCATATACACAAGCCAAGCACAAACAGTAAGCAATACACTTGTAGACTAAAAAAAAAAAAAAAAAAAACTGCTACCAAATTACAAAACATACATGTATAGACATGCAATAAATGTACATTATCCTAGGTACGTAATTTACTCTCATGTAACTAATTTACAAGCAGTTCTTCATAAAGCTCAATACTGATGCGCCATGTTGCAAAAGGCAAGCTGCATATCTCAGAAAGATGCTGTATCTTTCATTCTCAAGATAAACAAGGTTGCAAGAAACCACTGGGGACCTATGGCAGTGTACATTACAAGGGGCACAGTGATGATAGCACACAAGACAGTATATGTATATTTAACATGGAATTCTTCATATGAGCATTCTGCTTATGACATTTATTTAATTAGTTATTTTAATGGATTTTATTTTTTTATAATCCCTTGCTCTTACACAAATCGGAGCTTATCATTCACAGTGGCATGCCCCAATGAACTTTATCTGCCCTCAAGTTTTAATTTTTTTTTATCTTGATTCCCATTTTTACCTTGCTGATCAGAGTCACCATTACCAGCTTACTGGTGAAGTGAAGACCCTAGGAGTCAAGCAGAACACAGAGCTGTCACAGCCACAAATGGAAGGTACTGAACTCAAAAGGAATCATGCTACTACCCAAGCATGCCACATCACATCTCTAAGGCTACCAGCTGCAGTGAGCTGAAGTCTGGAAGTCTCCCCACCCAAGACTCCAGAATGGTGATGCTTCCAAAATATGCATGTACAACCTGGACATTTTTCAAAACTCAAGTTCCCAACAGGGCTACAGAAGGCAGCTTGCTTCTCACCATCACATCATCAAGGAGGCAAGCAGGCAAAGCCTTGTCACTCTGCTCTAACCCCTGACAGCTCCACCAGGTGCCTCAGCCACTAATCAAAATCTGGATACCTAGCTTGCAATCAGGGCTCCATCTCTGCACACTAACAGAGCTTTTTTTTTTTACTCAAAACATATGCTTTTTACAGTTTAATAAAATGTGCAAATAACTGGACAAGCAAGGCTGCATGAACCTCCTGAAGTTGCACTTTTCCTCAGTGTTAAAACGTCTGAAATTTCAAACAAGTTGTCCACCTTCAAAGCCCCATCCTACAGGGTACGGAGGCTGACAGAAACACTGGCATCAAATTATGAAATAGCTTCAATTTGAGATCAAAAATGTATTTGCACAGGTTTGTCCAAAACAATGCTTTTAGTAAGAACTGCTCTTACATAGTAAATGTCAGCACATTTAAAGTCTTTATCTCAATTCAGTAATACACTAGAAGAGAAGAAAAAACACTTATTTTTCTGCATTTTCACAAATCATGAACACCACGCAACCTCAAAATATACTATAAGCAGTACTTATGTTCAGCTAGATGTACACTTTCACGCAAAGGAAAACAATTCCATTGTAAGTGTAAGGTTTTTTTTTCAAATATTTACAGAAATAAGAAAATTATGTCTGTATGCAAAACTAAAAGTGTAAACACTCAGTACCTCTCAAGGTGCACGGTTTACACAGTACGACAGTATCCTTTAGAATCATTTAAAGGTTTCAGGTGAGACTACGCAATAGTCTGTAAGTTGCTTGGATTTTGCATTACTTATGGGAAATACGTAAATATTGCAAATTTTCATAATGTTGAACAACCAGTAATATCTCCAGTGCAGTACATTATACACTGACAATGGCAGAATATTATGTCTTCCACTATGACACTTAATACTATACCCCTCAATAACATTTATAAGCATATTATTGTAAATCTGAAAACAAAGAAAGTGACAGACAATAATTAGTATCCCCACTGCAACCAATCCCAGACAAGCCAATTTTAGTGTCATTTTGTTCCTCACAACCTACCCCTTGACATGCTGTCCATCATTAATGGATAAGTTGCTTGATTAAGGAAGGCAGCTCCAAACTATGTCATACTGCCATTAAGGACCTAATGGTGTCAAGTGGGCACAAAGCAAAAGACTTACAAATGTGAATACGCTAAATAATAATACTAGGAGGTATGGGCTGTTCAGTATTTATCCATCAGTTCATAGGAGGGTACTAAGTTATTGGCCCTAGGGGCCTATATAAGCCTAGCCAAAAATGTACCCTGGCTTTCGCCACCCAAGAAAATTACACGGCCAAAGACTGAGTGATCTAAAAGGACAAGTCACACAGGAACACTTCCCTACAAAACCAGTGAGAATGCATCCACTCACTTCCACCCTTTGTTGTAGGAAGAACAACTTTGGAATGGTATAATTTTTGTTGTACCAAGCTACTTCCACGGAACCCCAAATCTAAAAAACTCTGGGTGCAAGAATTCCTGACACTCACCTCAACTGAGTGGGCTGCCTAGATGTTCACTTCTCCAGGAATGCAAACTACCATGAGAAAGATGCAGTGACTGATGACCTCAAACCAGACCCACATCACTTTGCCACAGAGGGGGTGAAAACATATCTCTACATATATGTTTAGGAAATGCACAGCATCCTGATATTTGGTTTCACCAGCAGTGGTTCAGGTGTCAGATTTCCCTCAAGAACTTGAGTGGGAAAACAGTACAATACTTGGTCTGTAAAGGCTGCCATAAGGATCTTGCTCCAGGGGACTCCACCTCCCCTGCACCAATCAAGACCTTAGTTTACCTCTCAACCCCACTAACAAAGTACCCGCTATTAATTCCCCTGTTCAACCAGACAAGTGGGAGCTTGGGTCATCATCTTATGCTACTGTGACAAGGATATGGCACCAAGGTGAAAGTTGAGAAGGTGTGGTGACACTAAAGCCACTGATGTCTTAACAGCCAATGGAGCACAGTGAAATGGAGGAAGGTCAGTGACTGTGGCATGCATCAGCTCAAAGGGGCACAGAGATGAGACACTCCCCTCCTCCTTCGTTCTCTCATTCTGGGCACCAAGTTAAAAATTTTCCATATTCATTCCCAGGACTGAAACAATCAGCAAAGAACAACATCTAACTATTCCACAGTAAAGGTTGTCATTTGCAACAGAATCACAGATGACATCTCCCAGTTTGCAGTGACTACTACAGCTGCAACCATGGACAACTGTTGCCATGAAATTCAATAATCCAGCCACTTGGAGTAAATTATCCAAGTAGAGCAACATCAAAAACCCTTCTGTAACATTTACATACAAATGCCAGCATCCTGATGAAGATTCTAGTGGCACAAAGTAGGACAAAAGACAGCACAGTTTATTGTAAGTGACAATGATCCAAGGCAAAATTATAAAACTTCTATAGGATTCTCATATCCTAATGTACCACACAGGCATCCATCACATTCAAAGACATCATCCAGATGCCCTGCAGCAGCAAAGGCACAGCAGTCAAAAACAACCCCACCTACAACATCATGTATCAAATGTTCTCAATGAAATCAAGGATCAGAAAGAATACCATACCTTCAGAACAATGAAATGAAAGGAATAAAAGCCACAGGCTAGTCTCTTTCTGGATGAATGGGCTCTCATTACTTTGGACAGTAGATAATGTGTCTGTTCTAGAAGGTCGTACGATCCCAACTGATCCCCGAGCAGAATGTTTGGTGGGAAGAATGGAATCCAAGAGGTCCAAGACATCACTTCCCATAACCACATCCAGAACCTTCTTGTCCTTTGTAACAGCCTTCCAAGCTAGGATAAACTCAGATAACGCTGTACAGGCATGATTCAATCCACTCTGCTGTTTGCTGTTTGTGTATACCTGTAAGGTCATTTACATTCCATGATAATATACTGACAAAGCAGCCATTCTGGTAATAAGCTATTACTCCCACATATTATATATCACATGTCTTTTTAATATGTCTCCATCCTGCAGCTTATATACACACACAGTAGTGAATGGCAGGCTGATTTTGTACATGGTTGGTTCATCTCAACTCTGTTTGAACCTATACATTTTCCCAGACTTTTTGCTTCAATAAAAACACTCAACAAAAAGGAGAAGGGTATCCCTTTTTAACTCATAGCAGACTCACCAAATGATACTTTCCAAAAAGGAAATCTATTCCTCCAAACTGGAGTAAATGTTAAAGGTACCTAGGCAAACATTTGTCAGTGTTACAAGACCATAACATTGCTGGATGATACCAATGAAAGGGACATCCAGCTTATTATTACAACTTTAGATGCTGAGACAGATTTCAACTAGGTAGAGTGGCAGTATCTTTAAAGGTCCTAAAAAATGTACTTTTCCTAATAATTTAATAATCACTGACTGAAAACACATGCAAGGGGTCTTATGCCAGAGTAAAGGCAGGAGAAAAGCTAAAAGACAAATTCATGCTGACCCAGGGACACTAGACAAGGGACAACATCCCTTTTGTTTGCACTACACTTTGAACTGCTACTTGGATAAGAGACCAACAAATAACAAAATACAGACGGAAAGTAAAGTTATCAAAAGCACCCTCTTCAGAAATTATGAATTTATTTTTCACAAACATGTGGAATAAGACAACCTTCTGCTTGCCAGACAATGGATGTTTCATTATATCCTGGGGTACAACATGAACAAAAACTGAAGCCAAAGTGCTAGGATTGAACTGAATTCCCCTTCTTTCATTCTAGTATAAAAAATAACATTATTTTGGGGGAAACCAGACAATTAAAGTATCTAACAACCTGGCTAGTACTACTGTGTCTGAAACCTTCAAAAGTAACTTGGGAGGATACAAAGTTAACATTTTCATGAGCCTTAAAAAAGGCAGACTATTAACAATGGCTTTAAAAAAGTTATGTATTCACCATAACGTTCCATCTGAGCAGTTGCACTTCATTTGTCTTCAACCTGCGGGTATATGGATTCAAATTGGATCCGAGACGGCCGCATCACCAGCATCTGATCCGAGCTCCAAGCTCCTCCCCTTACCCATAATGCTCCCGTCTCCTTCCTTCCCTCAGATGGAGTTTGCTGCTCCATAAATCATAAGTCCAACCCAATCAGACCTTACCACTAATGGCTCCCCAATATCCCTAATCCAAGCATAACAAGGAGAGCCACTATAGTGTTCAGCAACTATATACAGGATTAGGCCAATAGTGACAAGGTTCAGGGGAAGGGGGGGGGATGGGTGAAGACAAATTAAGTACAACTACTCCGATGTAACGTTATGGTGAGTACATAACGTCTTTATCTGAAGTAGTTGATTTCATTTGATCTTCAACCTGTGGGACAGAGTCCCCAGCTACTAACACCTGGGTGGCTCTCATGGAAGGATATTCTGGTGCACCGTGGAGCCAAACAATGCCCTACTCCTGGATACAATGTCTAACTTGTAATGTGAGATGAAGGTATGAGATGAGGACCAATTAACCGCAGAACAAATATCATCCAGTGACACCCTGGACCAAAAGGCCACTGAAGTGCCCACAGACCTGGTGGAATGTGCTTTGACCTGACCCGGAGGGGAAATGTCTGTCAGACTATGCTTGGATGATACATTGGAAAATCCAACAAGCAATGGTCACTTCAGAAATTGGCTTGCCTGCTTTGAATAAGAAACAAACAACAGATCAGATTTGCAAAAGGATTTTGTTCTGTGTAAATAAAATCTCAGTTGCCTATGTACGTCCAGCAAATGTAGCTTATATTCACCCCTGTTTTGGAAATTAGGAAAGAAAACAGGAAGATTGATAGTCTGGTTACTAATGGTTTCTGAGGCCACTTTGGGAAGAAAGGATGGATTAGTGTGCAGGGAAAACCTGTCCTTATGGAAAAACCATGCAAGGAACCTTGATGGACAATGCTTGAAGTTGTGACACCCTCCTAGCAGAAGTGATAGCCACCAAAAAGGCAGTCTTCCAAGACAGATATTGCAGGTCTACTGAACCCGCGGGCTCAAAGGGAGGGGAGACTAGAACCTGAAGTACAAAGGTGAGGACCCATGGAGGTGTAGGATCTTTCACTGCGGCTCTTAAAAGAAAGGTAACTCTAAGGAAGGTCTTGCAAAGTCTAGACAAAGCTAGAGAAGCCATATTTTCCCCCATATGGAAATTAGAGATGGCAGCCAGTTGGACTTTAACCATAAAAGAGCTAGCACCTTGATGGACGACACTCGCCAAAAATTCTAAAACTGCTGGGACTGGAGCCGTAAATGGATCCAAGTCTCATTGAGAGGCCCATATGAAGAATCGTTTCCACTTGCTACTATATATTTTCTTGGTGGAAGATTTGTAAGCCGCCACCAAAATGGTTTTAACTGGAGAGGATAAACCAGGAGTCCTAATCATTAACAGAACCGGAGCAGCCAAGCGGTAAGCTTCAGACTGTCCAGATTTGGGTGAGGAGTCCCTGAGGAATGATAAATGAGATCCGGAACCAGATCCAAGATCCATGGTGGAACTACCAGATGAGACCAAAGGAAGTGAAACCAGACTTGGCAAGGCCAGAATGGGGCAATGAGGATCACTGTGCTCCCCCAGCCTGCGAGCTTTCTGAAGAAACTTTGGGATGAGAGGTGATGGGAGTAGGCATAGAGAAGACCGGGAGGCCAAGCATGAATCCGTGCATCCCTGGGGGCTTCCTCTTGAGGGGAGGTTTAGAGCAAAGAACACTCTGCACTTCGCGTTGGAAGAAAATGCGAAGAGATCACAGCAAGGCTAACCCCACTTCAGGAAGATCTGTTCTGCTACTGAAGGATTCCGAGACCTCTAATAAGGCATCAGATTAGTCCTGCTGAGTCTGTCCGCTAGGATGTTGGACCATCCCGGGATGTGCATTGCCACCAGAAAACAGCCAGTAGAAATAGCCCATTCCCATACTCTTATGGCTTTGCGACATAGGAGGTAAGACCAGGTTCCACCTTGTTTGTTGATGTACCAAACTACTGACATGTTGTCTGACTGGATCACAATAGTCCCTAGGGGAAGATGGACATGAAGGGCCTGCAACGCCAGAAGAACCGCCCTCATCTCTACACCGTTGATATGTAAATTGGTCTTGGAAGGGGACCACGTGTCTTGGACTGTCCTTCCTGAGCAATGCCCCACCCCCACCCTAGCTGGGAAGCATCCATGGTCACTGTGGTTTTGGGACAGGGAGGAAGAAAGGGACATCCCTTGACAAGGTCCAGGGAGAGAATCCACCAGCGAAGGGAGTCTCTGCAAGCCCAGAATATACAGACTGAATGGGACAATTGTAGGTCTAGTAGAGACTACTGAACTGCTAACGTCCACTGGAGACCTTGCGTATGAAGTCGTGCAAAAGGTAGAAGATTGATTGCGACTGAGATGGAACCCAGAACCCACAGAACTGCCTCCGCTGAGGGAATACGAGCCTGAAGAATGTAAGAAACATGAAGTCTTAGATTGTGCACCCTTTCTGGGATGAGGTAAACCTTCATTTGGATGGTGTCCAACTAAGCTCCAATAAAGTCTAGAATCTGGACTGGAGACGATGAAGATTTGCTGATGTTGACAGTAATACCCAGACTGTTCGCTAATGCAAGAAAATAGTCCCTGGCTTGGCAAAGCAGATGCTTAGTGGGAGCAGCAAGGAACAAATTGTCCAGGTAAGGAAAGACCTGAATTCCCTGAAGCCTCAGGTGAGTTGCTATGACCACCATCATGGTGAACACCCTGGGGGCTGTGGTGAGACCAAAGGAAATGGTAGTGAACTGATAATGACTGGCCCCCAGCCGGAAATGGAGGAACCTGCAGTAGAGCTTGTCCATCTTGATATGATAGCAGGCATCCTGGAGGTCGATCTAGCACATCCAATCCTCTGCCTGCAAATAGGGCAGGATGGACTGAAGAGTAACCATCCGGAATTTCTCCCTGGCTACTGACAGGTTCAAGATGGAAAGATTCAGAATGGGTCTTAGGTCCCCCGTCTTTTGGCACTAAAAAGAACCTGGAATAAATGCCCAATCCAGACTGGCCTGGGGGGATGGGTTGAATAACACGTTTTCTTAGCTGCTTGTCTATTTCCAGTGCTGCTACCTCCCCTTTGTGCATGTGGAATTTCTGGGAGGTATTTTGGTGGGAGAGCTGGATCTATGAATGGGATGGAATAACCTCTGGATATGACTTACATCAGCCAATTGTATGATGTTACAGACTCTCACTATTTTGAGTGTAGTGAGAGACGACCCTCAACTGCCTCCAGAGATGAGCAGTCGGGCAGCCCCTCAAGGCTGCTGCACGGGCCTGTCAGAGAATGATTATCGAGACTCGAAATTTCTCTGACCCAGTCTGCCTCTGGGCCGGAATCTATCATAACTCCCTCTGAGAGAAGATGAGTCCCGAGTGTCCCGGGAGAACCGAGACTTCCAGAACCACATCTTCTTTGTCCCTTGCTGATTTCTAGAGAAAGATCTCTGAAGGGTGGAGAAGCAGATCCCGACAGTAGACCGTGTCTTCTCGTCCTTTTCATTCTGGACCAGTGTCTCGCATACAGACTTCTCAAACAGGGAAGAACCATCATAGGGAGCATTTGCAAACAAGGTCTTGAAGGGTTCTGAGAATTGACAAAGCCGGAGCCAGGTGTGGCGCCTTATGGCAAAACCAGACCCGGTCACCCTGACGGTTTTCCGTAGAAAGGAAACATATGGACATGTTCGCTACTGCTTTTAGAGTGGCCATCCACACAGAGAACGTCTTATTGCCCTCCACCGACCTGGATTCCAAGGGCGGCTCAGCGACTTCATCAACCAGGTCACGCTGTAGTCGGATGACATGCGCCATATAATTCAGCATCCTTATGGAAAAGGTTGCTGAAGCATATACCTGCTTCATCAAATGGTCCATAGTCTTCGACTCCTGGTTAGGAGGATGGACCGTAGAGCTCTCCTGCACAAGCGCTTTCCTTGTGGCTGCCACCACCATAGCGTCTACTGGGGATCCCTTACTCCAGCTAGTCCTGTCTGGTGGGGGACTAAGTATCTTGTCTGTATGCTTGGGAATAGGCTCCATGGTGTCTGGTTCCTTCCATGCCTGGGATGTTATAAGGTCCACAAGCAGGTCCGCTGAAGCGGACACCCAGGATGTAGATGGGCTCGTGCTGAATGCCTCAAGGAATACCAACTCATCCAGAGTTGGCTTTTGGACGAACCCCCCCTTTGGCGAAGGAGTTCCATGATGTCTCCAAATGAGACATCCTCAGGGGTGACCTGGGGAACCTTCCCCTTCCTCAAAGTCAGTGTCATCCATGAGAGACTCTGGAGAGGAGTCCAGGTGCCTCCTTTTGTACATCCATTTGTGAGGAGCCTCCTCAGTGGGACCCTCTGGGGGAGGGGGACTCACAAACTTTTTGCTGCTCTCGAACTGGAACTCCCTGAGACAAAGCGAGCATAGGATGTCCATGAGAGGACAGGAGGGTCAGGGCCGGACCCAGAGCAAAGGGAGTCGGGGCGATGTCCGAGGACAACATGGTTAGAGGTAGTGACGCACAGAGAACCCTCTCAAGCACGTCAAATGTCAAAGTGGAGCGAACATCCTGAGAAACGAGCAAAGGAACTGCCCTGCTCGGATCCCATGGGGAAGTCAGAACAGAGACTGCAGGAATCGAGATGGTAAGAGGGAGGCTGCATTCCAACAAACTTGGAGCCGACATTATCCCCACAGATCCGACGCTGAAGCTACGCTCCAAGAGGTCGGATCGGATCCGGTTGGATTCAATACACTCGAGGCAATAGTCGACATCAAGGTACAAGGTACCATCGCCGCTGACCCCCCCCCCCCCAAACCCAGAGTCTCCTCGGATCCAAAGACTCCAAAACCGAAGGTCAGATCGGAGAAGGAGTTATAGTGTGAAGAAAGGCTGTGAGCTCGCCGCTCCAGAGGGAGAGGGGGCTGGCAAAACTCCCATCTGGATCTGGATCATACCCTCTGATACAGTTGATGTCACTAATTTCATTATTGATATAAAGATGTTTACCAGGAATATTGCACTAAAAATGATGTATTCTAATGGTAATTTAGCCACTGAAAATACAGAGAATATTAATGTATATAAAAAAACATCTGTTTATATACCACCATTACATCCACTCTTAGATGTATTTGAGCGAGCTTGCGAAACTGATTTAATGAATTTATATGACAATAAGGATGCAAAGACTGAGTTTTTTAATATGTCAAGTGCAGAAAGAAAGGCTCTTTTTAACTTACAAAGGAATGAGGATATTGTTATTAGACAGGCCGACAAGGGTGGAGCAGTGGTCGTAATGGACAGAGATATGTATATGATGAAAATAGCTGACATGCTAGGAGACCAAGCCACCTATAAATTGCTGGGCAGATATTCTTTAAGTAATTTAATTAAGAAGTTCCATAGCCATCTATACGACCTATTATTGAGTAACGTGATAGATGAGAATCTCTACAAATATTTTCTAATAGAAGATCCACTGGTACCTACATTTAGAGGTCTCCCAAAATTTCACAAAAAAATGTCAGATCCCCCCCTTAGACCCATCATCTCCAGCAAAGGCTGGATAACAGAATCAATATCAATTTATTTGGACAAACAATTTAAACCATTGGTTAATGGAGCAGGGCACATTCTGAGAGACACTCAGCAATTCTTGGAAAATTTAGCTCAATCTGATAAACGGATGCCAATTGGTAGGGATGACATCCTTGTAACTTTAGACATCAAATCTTTGTTTACTTGCATTCCGAATACCATAGGCACAGAATATGTGAGACTTTACTTATTAGAAAAAGGACTAACCAATAATAAGGTGATACAACTGTTGCTATTATTAGAAATGGTGCTAGAGAATAATATTTTGTTACATGAAGACAGCTATTTTTTGCAATTGAAGGGGGTTGCCATGGGCACCCCTTGTGCAAACTCCTATGCCAATTTGGTATTGGCTTACTGGGAGGATACTTACGTTTTTAATAACACATCATATATTGAATATATCAAATACTATGGTCGTTTTGTCGATGATGTGTTTTTTGTATGGGGGGGCAATGATAAAGACCTACATGATTTTGTGAAATATTTGAATGGCACTACAGACTTTTTGGTTTTTGAAGACTCACACTCAAACACTGAGATTGAATTTCTTGATGTGAGGATCATAAGAGGGCCACATGGGATAGACACAGAAATTTTCAGGAAACCGAGTTGGAGAAACAACTTGCTACACTGTGATAGCATGCATCCCAAACACATATATTCTAATATTGTTAAGAACCAGGTACTGAGAACATCTAAGCTCACCACACAAGACATGGTTTTTAGAGAACACGAATCAGAAATGGTTAACAAATTTACCGCAAGAGGATACAACGAAAAGGAGGTAAAGGGAATAATTACAACATGCAATAGCCTAAGAACACAAAAAGGCAAACCATTCTTTCATAGGTCAACACTTGATGAAGGGGACATTGCAATCACTAGAAGAAAGAAAAATAGATTAATTATTCCATATACAAATAGGAATGGACAAGTGAAGCAAATAATAGAAAATAATTGGAAGCTGCTATTAATGGATGACAAGATCAGAATGTTTATAGATGATAAGCCAAGTATAGCCTACAAAAACATGAAATCTTTAAAAAGAATGTTGTGCTATGAAAAAGCTGGGAAGAAATCACCTCAGTCACAAAGGAAAGGTACCTATCCCTGTCGTACATGTAACCAATGCAAATACATAACTGACAAAGAAAGTTTCACACATCCTCACACAGGTCAGACATATACATTTAGAGGATATGCGGATTGTAAGACAAAAGATTTAATTTATGTTACACAATGCATAACATGTGACAAATTCTATATAGGTAAAACAAACAGAACTCTCCGCGAACGGATAAGAGAACATATTTATGCAGTAAACAAAGAGAATGATACCAATGCCTTGGCACGCCACATCATGGAATAAGGATCTTCTCATAGTTTTAAATTTGGGGTACTAGAAACAGTGACAAGGACAAATAGATTAGGCAACATAAAAAATCACACAGAAGAAATAGAGAACAGATGGATTCTCAGGCTACAGGCACATAAATTTGGGCTTAATGAAAAAATTACTATAAAGCCGCATTTATTGTCCAGGCCATTAAAACATTGACACCGATACAAGATTGGTGTTTTATTTATAGGTTGTAAGGTTTGATTCCCATAGAATTAACAGTCGGAAATCGATTAACAACTTCTTAAAAGTTCATAGGGTTTAAATAACACAGTTGAAAAAGTTTTTATTGAGGCCCCAAACACATAGTTTACACATTTTATACACTTTGAACATTGTTTTTTTAAAAATATTGAGCATATATTAAGCCTTCTGCTTTGGTTTTAAATACATCTTACATGAGTTTTTTTATTCTGTCAAATGTAAATAAGATGCACTTGCACTTTAAATTAGTATTGTTTTAATTGATTAAATGAATGTGTCAATTGGTTTTATATATAATGAACAGGCCAGTGCTGTAACATAGAGGTCTGAAGAAGCGTCTTTTAGACGTGAAAGCGCTTACCACTGTTCACTTCAATAAAGAAATTGCTGTTTTTAAGAATCGTTTGATATTTACATCAGTTTGATACCATTTGGGCAAGATATATGGCAAGCTACATGTTGCACTCTTGAAAAATTTTCTTCTGCTGTTTTAATTGCTCTTTATTTTCAAGGTGCTTTACTCGTAAGGATTATTTGCAATGCTGGATCTGGGTGTGGATGAACTTCCACATAATCCTATCCATCTCCGCCTCGTTAAGGCTACAGGTCAACTGGGAACATGAAGCTACCAAAACTGGCCGGGAGCACTGATGAGGGTAAGCACTAGATGATGGCCTAGATACCTCCGGCTCAAGGAGAACCTGGACGATCGGAGCTGAGGAGTACTAGGCCTAGGAGGGGTCTTAGATTTTGCTGGAGGCCCCGCCCGAGCTAAGTGGTCTAGAGACCGTTTCCTAGGTTCATCCTTTCTGTACTTGTCTCCTTCCCCAGACCTCATGGAGGGAGTTTGAGTCCCAGAGGCCTGGAGAGAAGGAGAAGTAGAAGCGGCAGCAGAAGATGATACCAAAGCTGTGGTTATGGGGGACAGCCATCCCCAATAAGGGAAGCAAACCTTTCATGACCAGCTTAGCCCTCCTGTCCTTAAGGGCCCATGGGTTGAAGCCCGCGCAAATAGAACAGGAGGTAAGCAAATGGGCCACACCCAAACACTACGCACAGAATGTGGCCATCGGCTGGGAGAGCTTATGGCCACACTCTGTGTACTTCCTAAATACTGGCTTGGGGGTCTCAGCCATCTTAAGACACAACAAGCATCCATGGACACACAACACACTCACTCGAAAAAGACAGGGAGCAGGAAGGCCAAAAGGGAAAACTACAATCACTACATTTTTTTTTTTTTGTAACCACCGATGAACAAGCATGTAGGGGAGGATGAAAAGAGAAGATAGGAAAGAAACCTACACTCGCACCTGAATGAAAAACAGCAAACCTACCCAAAAAAAGCCTGGAGGTCTGCGACCATGATGCGTAGCTTTTCAGTGGCAAATGAGATCTGGGGGAAGGAAGGAGACTGGGGAGCATTATGGGGAAAGGGAGTAGCTTGGAGCTTGGATCAGATGCTAGTGATGTGGTCGCCTCAATCAGATTTGGATCCATATACCCAAAGGATGAAGATCAAATGAAGTCAACTAATTCAGATTCTAAAGTTTTACGCAATACAAATGCTCACAGTGCCACTGGTCCTATATAACAATCAAGCATTTCTATTTCCTATAGCATACACGGCAACTGTTTAAAAAATATTTGGGATTTTATCTGGGTGCATAAATCCAGTAGGGTATCAAAGGAAAAAAGAAGTTATGTTCTTACCATAACGTTCCATGTTAGTTGTCTTCTTCTCGCCTTCTTCTTGCTGGATGGGTTCGGAGCCGACCTTGGCTCCGACTCGGCCACTCTAAAAGCTCGAGAGTTGGTTCCACCGGCTCGAGGCTCCCCTTATATCCCATAATGCTAGGCGTGAGTTACCTCAGATCTCGTTTGTAAGCTAGGCCCAGCCTATAATAGTAATAGAATAATTAGTAACAAAATCCACCTCTATAAATAAGGGAGAAGAGAAGGGTGACCTACATCCTGATCCAGGAAATATGCACAGCAGAGCATATACCTAAAGTACAGAGGTGGTAGAAAGAGAGGTCACAATCACAACTCCTCTAGGTCTGTCCAGGCCAGGGGCAGGAGGGTGGGGCGCAAGAAGAAGGCGAGAAGAAGACAACTAACATGGAACGTTATGGTAAGAACATAACTTCTTTATGTTAAGTTGTCTATCTCGCCTTCATTCTTGCTGGATGGGACCGCGTCCCTAGCACCTTGTCCCGGGTGGCCTAACGGAACAGACTCCTGAGAACAGTGGAACCAAAGTTAGCTATATGCCTAGAAGCTAAATCCAACTTATAATGAGAAATGAAAGTGTGAGGAGTAGCCCAAGTAGCCGCTGCACAAATGGTGTCAATAGGCAGTCTGTCTTGGAAGGCTAAGGAAGTAGCCAAAGCTCTGGTGGAATGGGCCTTAGGTTTATTAGGCAGCTTTTGGTGTCTAATTTCATATACAAGGGAAATCAAAGATGTTAGCCATCTGGATAAAGATACCTTTGAAACTGAAAGTCCCTTTCTGCCTTCCGCATAGGAGACAAACAGCTGGTCAGATTTTCTGAATTGTTTTGTTCTGTCCAAATAGTACCTCAATTGACGATGAACATCCAGGCAGTGTAATTTTTGTTCAGATCTATTGGAATATTCTGGAAAAAAGACAAGGAGGTCAATGCTTTGATTTAGATTTGACGTCGAGACTACCTTAGGCAAAAAGGACGGGTTCGTTCGTAAGGATACCCTGTCCTTATGAAATAATAGATAAGGAGGTCGACAGCTGAGTGCTTGAAGTTCTGAAACTCTTCTAGCTGAAGTAATAGTTACCAGAAAGAGAGTCTTCCATGATAGCAATTTTAAAGAACAGGAGACTGCAGGTATGAAAGGGTGAAGAATCAAAGAAGCAAGAACTAAATTTAGGTCCCAAGGAGAAGGAGGATTTCTTATAGGAGGTCTGAGAAGAAAAACTCCTTTCAAAATGCTTTGCAAAGCTTGTGGGACATTAAGGCAGATTCAGAAATACCCACATGAAAGTTAGAAATAGCTGCCAATTGAACTTTAAGAGTAGAGGAGATGAACCTGCATGGAAGAGTTCAGCTAGAAAATCAAGGACTATTTGGATGGAAGCAGTGAAAGGATCTATGTCCCTTCCTTGAGCCCAATATGTGAAGCGTTTCCACTTACTCAAATAAATCTTCCGAGTGGAAGATTTATGGGAAGCTATCAAAATATCTCGAGCGGAGTGAGATAACTGAGGAAGCCTGGCTAAGGTTGGAACTGGAGGAACCAAGCAGTGAGGTTCAGAGAGGGGAGGGAGCGATGTAACTGACCCGACTGATGGATCAAAAGATCTGGAACTAGGTCCAGATGCCACGGTCGCTCAATAGAAATTGATGTAGAAAGGGGAACCACACCTGTCGAGGCCAGTAAGGAGCAATGAGGATCAATGAGGCCTTCTGAGCGATAGCTTTCTGTATCACTTGAGAGATTAGTGGGAAGGGAGGAAATGCATACAGAAGTCCCCGGGGCCAAACTTGGACTAGAGCGTCTCTGCTAGGTTGGCCTGGTAAAGGGAATAGAGTGAAATATTCTCTGCACTTGCTGTTTTGGGGAGTAGCAAAAAGATCGTAGCAAGGCTGACCCCACTTGAGGAAAATTTCTCTCACAACAGAGTCTTTCAGAGACCACTCGTGAGGCATGACGATAGCTCTGCTCAACTTGTCCGCAATTTGATTGGACTTCCCGGGGATGTGCGTTGCTATCAGAAACCGCTGAGAAGAAATCGCCCATTGCCACAATCTGAGTGCTTCTCGACACAGGGGGTATGACCTGGTTCCGCCTTGTTTGTTGATGTACCACACTACAGACATATTGTCTGTCTGGATTGCAATCGTTCCCAAGGGAAGAGAGTCTTGAAGGGCTTGCAACGCTAAAAGCACTGCTCTCATCTCCAGAACATTTATGTGCAAGTGGCATTCGTTTGGTTGCCATGTGCCCTGGACCGTCCTGCCCTGATAATGCCCCCACCCGATCAGGGAGGCATCCGTTGTCAGAGTAGCAACCGGAGGGTGGAACAAAGGGTCTTCCCAACAAGAGTTGAGGGAAGACATCCACCACATGAGATGATTTTTGCACGCCTGCGTGATCATAATGGTGTGAGACATTGGAAGTTGCTGGTATGACCATTGTGTAAAGAGCATCCATTGAAGGATCCGCATGTGGAATCTGGCTAATGGAAGCAGAGGTATGGCCGCCATAATTCCCAACACTTTCAGAACTAACCTGGCTTTGATTCTGTTGTTGTTGAAAAGGAGTGAGACCAGTTTGTGAATGTCTGTTATTCTCTGATGTGTTAGTCTTGCAGACATGTCTACTGTGTCTAGATTTGCGCCTATGAAAGTAATAGCGACAAGGCGACAAAACAGACTTTTCGCAATTTATTGAAATGCCTAACTTTTGACAAATGCGAAAAGTGTAATCCCTGGCCATCAGAAGGAGATGCTTGGTGGGAGCTGTGAGGAGCCAGTCGTCCAAATATGGAAACACCTGGAATCCTTGTCGTCTCAGGTGAGAAGCTACCACTGCCATGCATTTGGTAAACACCCAGGGGGCAGTGGTGAGACCAAAGGGCAGGGCCCTGAACTGAAAATGACTGGTTCCCAGCCTGAAGCGGAGGAATCTTCTGGAGTGTCTGTTCATTTTTATGTGATAGTACGCATCCTGAAGGTCTATAGAGCACATCCAGTTTCCTTTTCCCATTAGGGGAAGGATGGATTGCAGCGTGACCATCCGAAATCTTGTTTTCTTGACTGATCTGTTCAAGATACTGAGATCCAAAATTGGTCTCCAGTCCCGTTTTCTTTGGAACTAAAAAGAACCTTGAGTAGATTCCGGATCCTTTCTGGTCTGCTGGAACTGGCTGAATTGCTCTTTTTGCAAGCAGTTTTGAAATTTCCAAAACCGCTAGATCCCTTTGAGCGGGTGGAACATCTGGAAGGGATTTTTTTGATTGGATTGGAATTCGAAGAAAGGGGATAGAATAGCCTTCGGAAATGACGGACTGTACCCATTTGTCTTGAGTCAGGGATAGCCAGGCTTCTGGGTACAGTGACAATCTTCCCCCGACTGCCTCCAAAGGTGGGCAGTCGGGCAACACCTCAGGGATGCTGAAAGGGCTTATCAGAGAAGGCTTCCCGATTGCCCTGGTTCTGCGGAGCCCCTGCCTCGAGGCGGCGTCTACCATTGTTATTCCCGCTCTGCCTCTGGCGGGAAACGACTTTGCGTCAGGCGAAGTCCCTTGAGATTGTTTACGGAACCACATTTTCCCACTTTTCTGGCCTTTGGGGTAAGGCCTAGAAGGAGTAGAAAAACGGACTCCGGCGGCAGAAAGAGTCTTGCCATCAGTCTCGCACCTAGTCAAGGTTTCTTTCACTTGAGGACCAAAGAGAGATGATCCATCAAACGGGGAGTTAGTGAAAGACGTCTTGAAGGGGTCCGCAAAATTGCATAGCCGCATCCAGGCATGCCTACGTAAGGCCACACCTGTCCCTGCGGCCCTACTCGCTCCATCAGCCGCATAAGAAAGGAGGCGCATGGAGGAGTTGGCTATGGAGTTAAGGGTAGCCAGCTGCGTGTTCATCTTATCTTGAAAACCCGCAGCTGTAGGGTCCTTCAACATGTCACTCGCTTCTTTAATCAAGTCCCTTTGAAGACGAGTGAAATGGCACAGGTAGTTCAGCGAACGCATAGTAAATGTCGCTGACGAGAACATCCACTTCCCGTACCTGTCCATGGACCTAGATTCCTTGTTAGGTGGATGGACAGGTACTGAAGGATCAGCTAGTTCCTTCTTAGTGGCAGCAGCTACCACCATAGCATCCACAGAAACTCCTTTTGTTAAGAACTGTTTGTCTGCTGGTGCCGTTATGAATTTTGAGGGTCTCCTGGGAGTGGGGTCCACTGAATCAGGAGCCGTCCATGCCTTTTTAGCTACCACCTGCATGAGGGGGTCAAAGGGGGGAGACACCCAGAAGGTGGAAGGACGAGAGCCGAACGCCTCAAGGTACACAGATTCATCCTCCGAAGAGCTGAGGGCTGGCCAATTTCCCCTCTGTTTGAGGATTTCGAGAATGTCTGCAAAGGAGACATCTTCAGAAGGGGAACGGGGGGAACCCTCGGAATCATCTAAATCTGTGTCAGATGTGATGGACTCAGGTGAGTCAATGTGTTTCCTCTTACACTTCCTCTTCCGAGGGGGCTCTTCTGCCAAATCAGGAGAGGCCTCGGAAGAGGATGAAATCCCCACAGGGGGTTCCTGAGGAGTTGGCTCTCTGCGGTCCGGGATGAGGGAGTGAGTCGACTTGACCTGAGGCACCGTAGAGGGAGGGGCGGACGGAGCCGACTGTGGAGTAGAGCCAGGCTCTAACACACTCCGCATGACCTCGAACGCACCCCTGTCAGGCAAAGCCAGAGGTCCCCGCTCCGAGAAGCTGAGAACCTCCCTCGGCACCGACAGTGATGGCTCCGAGGCCGATGTCGGAGCCGAACTCACCAGCGCCGAAGCTCCGAGAGGAAGAGCGGGGTCGGACAAGGGTCCGATGCCACTCACCCCCTCGGAGCCGACGAGGGAAGTCCGGCGCCGAGAATCCTCGAAAGAAGAAATCGGAGCCGGCGACGGAGCCGAAGACACCTGTATCGGCTCCGACGCTGCCACAGTCTCGGTTCCGAAACGCCCCGGCTCCGAGCTCAACGGAGTCGGAGGAGGAATATATTGATGGACAGGGGCAGGCATCGACTGATGAGTCGGGCTCTGAAGCATTTGGGCCAGTGCCTCGGACTTAAGAAGTCGACTCACTACCCTCTGGAGGTCATGATCTGACAGCCTCGATGACCTAGAGGAGTGAGATTTATGGCTCCGTTCAGACAGCAGAGGAGATGCTGGAGCCGAATGAACGGAGCCAAGGGATGGTGACCTGGATCTCTTCCTAGATGTCGGCTCCGAAGGTCTGGTCGGAACCGACAAGGGAATTTCTACTACCTCGGCTCCAGCCGGAGCCGAGGGAACCACAGAAGCTGTAGACTCATCGGCTCCAGCCGGAGCCGATGCAGACATAGGTTTTGTAGCCTTAGGTCTCGGCTCAGAAGCTGGAGCCGAGGACCTAGAAGCCTTAGAGGGCTTCCCAGAGACAGAAAGGGAATCCTCAGGCTTAAGAAGACCCGTGGGATCAACTTATTTTTCTTTCCTGCAGGACCCTGGGGCTGAAGCCATGGCATACAGCACAGGAGTCCTGCAGGTGCAAAGGCCCCAGTAGACACAAGAAGTGTGACCGTCTGTCAGAGACATTTTCTGACAGCACGCATCACACTTCTTGAAGCCTGAGACCTTTGTGTCTTTAGACATCCTAGACAAAAAAGTGTAATCACACACACTCAAACAGACACCGATTACACTAATTTTACTTGTAAAACTCAAAAATAAACAATTAACTAAGTTTAATTAAGAGTAACACACACACACCACTAGGGGATGGGGAAAGGCCAGAAGGCCCGAGAGAGAACTTTAAAAGTTCTTGTGGGAAAAAAATGGGATTTTCCGGAAAAAAGGGGTAGAAATCCACTACACTAAGGGAATATATTTAAACTTAAAAATATAGGTATGGTAATTTCACAAAAAATACACTTACCAACAAGCCGGTAGAAAAACCAACACCTCGATGCTGTAGCGGCAAACGAGATCTGAGGTAACTCACGCCTAGCATTATGGGATATAAGGGGAGCCTCGAGCCGGTGGAACCAACTCTCGAGCTTTTAGAGTGGCCGAGTCGGAGCCGAGGTCGGCTCCGAACCCATCCAGCAAGAATGAAGGCAAGATAGACAACTTAACATCAAAAGATAGTGGCAATAGAAATGAAAGGTTTGGAGCTTTCCTGATTTGCACGACTACCATGAGACAACATAAAAGAAATGATTAAATCTAGTGGAGCATCAATTATACAGACCTAGATGGAAAAGGATACTGTTGACATAAGGATTAAAAATATTTTCTGATCTTAACCTTCCAGGAGCACCCTAAAACCCCAGCAACAAGGGACAACATGAATATACAAAATATGGATTAATAGTCTAGGGGCTGCCTCTGCAAGACAAGGAAATAAAAGCATGGACGTGACAGATCCTGACGACAAATTTCTTTAAAAGACAAACCACAAAAGGTAACTATATGTTTGACATACATACAGGAGGTATATCCATAATGTAATGGCAGCAAATAAGGGGGGGAGTTCTGCAAATTCCTTGAGGATGAAACAGTTTAATTTGATGAAGTAAGTCGGGCTGTTTTATATACATGTCTGTAGAAAGAAAGTAATCAAAATTGTGGCAACTACAAAGCTAGGACCCAGAAAAGTACAGCTAAGGGGGTACTACGTACAGTACATAAAATATTAGAAAGAAGGAGAAATAGTAAAGCTGAAACAGTCAAAATGAGCTCAGAAATTATGCTGGGTATAATTTCAATGTATGAAGACTTGGAGAATTTGCAGACTTTCCAGATATGCCTTTAAAGACCAGAAAAAAAATAATTTTTGTAAGGCAATACTTACACAAGTACTTTTATACCCTGGTTAGGCTTAAAAATGGCTCCACAGCAAATGACAAGGAGATGTGTAAACAAGGGGGAGATGGAACCACATTTTCTAGACAAGACTGTATCTAGCAATCTTTAAACTCTCCTTGAAGAGATTGTATTCCACATCGCAAAACAATGTCTGGCAGACTGCCAAAATATTTTTTGTTAACCATGGCAGTAACAGTCAAGTGACAAAACATCAGACTGCACTGACAGGCCCAGTTGTTTAGGCACTAACAAGGTAGTTACAAAAAATGAAAATCAAGACAGAAGTCTCAAATACCAAAAATGATTGTATTGTATTGGAGTAAGAGGAATAAAGAAGGTAAGGCCATTCTAGAATTCTGTCTGCCAAATGACTTGATTGTAGCCAACACATGGTTCAGCGAGAGAGTCACAAGACCACATACAAGAGTGGCCAATATGCAACTCAGGTAGACTTCCCCTTAGAAAGGAAAGGGCATTGGGGTGGAGTCAGAGATTGCAGAGTCATCCTCAGTGAAACTACTGGCCCACAGCATAACCACTGGTTGTCACAAACAGCTGCAAGCAGTGGCCAATGAAGACACTAAGGGCAACATACTAGTCTGAAGACCAGGAAATTGGCTGGAGAGGAAGTGTTCAAGGAACAGCACCTCAGGAAGAAGAGGAAATAGGAGGAGATGAAGAATAGAAGCGCCTCAAAACAGCACGTGTGATGACTACAGAACTTATATGCAACACAGCCAGGTATGGAAATAAGGTACCTAAGGAAAGCAAGCAGTGGATGTAGAAGTCATCAAAAGAAAAAAAAAAAAAAAAAGAGTGCAGGAAAAAGTGGGAGATAGAAAGAAGGACCAAGCTAACAAAGAGACTAAGGCAGCATTTACAATAACAAGGAACAAGCATTACAGGTACACTACCAGCTTCTGGAAAGTGACTCAGCAGATGTCAGATAGAAACTATCAGGCTGCAAAGTAAAGAGAGAAATATTAAGAAGACAGTCATCAGCCACACTTCAACCTGCTCACCAGTCCACAAGACTTCAAAGGGAGAAGGAAGAAGTACTTCTAACAGCTTCTGAATGAAGAAAAACCCACAAAAACTGCACTGCCCCATTAAAGGCCTGCAGTGAAAGAACAGGAGCCCCCCTAGAAGAAGTGAAAACAGCACTAAGGAAAATGAAGTCAGGGAAAGCAGCAAGCTCAGATGAAGTAACTGCAGATATAATCAAAATGTTAGGGGAGTTGGGGAGAAACTGCTCTAGAAGATACTCACAGAAGTATGGACAGAAAAACATATCACAGATGACTAGAGAATAAGTATTCTAGTGCCTGTCTAGAAGAGCAAAGGGGACATTCACAACTGTAGATAGTACACCGATGTCAAGTTCCTGTCACACTGCACGAAAGTTCAAAAAAGGGTGATGGAGATGGCAGACTAGCAGTTCAGCTAGAGATCAGGATGCAGCACAACTGACTTGATGCTTGCAGTCAGACCGTTGAAAAGAAGCTAGAAATAAGGAGAGTCCAAGTGGGCATTCCTAGACATGGAGGAGGCACATGAAAATGTTCCAAGAAAATAGATTTGGGCAGTTATGTAATGGTTCAAAATCCCAGAAACACTGGTGGAATTAGCGCAGGCTATGTACAAGGATCCAATGCCACAGTTATGAACAGTATTCAAGTCTCACAGAGGGATTCCCAGTGGGAATGGGACTGCATCAGGGTTCATCTCCGAGCCCACTGTTGGTCACACTAGTATCGGACTGCATTAACAAATAGGTTGTAGGGAACAGCTCAACAAAGCTGTTGTATGCAGACAACATGGCAATACTGAAATTCTGAACAAGAACATCAGCAAATGATAGGGGAATGGAATGAAAAACTGAAGCCACATGGTGTGAAACTAAGTACAAATAAGACAATTGTAATGACAGCAAATGAGGAAATGAGAAGAAGCTGAAAACTGAGATCGAAGGAAAAATACTGGAGTAGGTTAACAGATTCAAGTATTTGGGACAGGATGTCCAAATAAGAATGACAAAGCTAGAATCAGGGGGTTGCAGCCAACTAGCTTGACAGTATCAGGGGTATTGTATGATAAAAAAAATGTCAAAAATGCTGAAAAGTACGGTGTGCAAACCCAATGGTGTGATCAGTACTACTGTATGGTATAGAAATCATGGCACAAAGCAGAACAATTGAGAATGCTAGAGATGATGGAGATGAAGTGCTTGTGATAGATGGTATGATGCACACTTGGGACAGATAAAAGAAATAAGGACATCAGAGCAGAAGCCCACTTAGCTACAGTTGTAAAGAAGGTCAGAAAGAACAGACTGCAGTGGTTTGAGAATATTTGCAGGACGGCAAAAGACAATCTGGTGAGGAAGATACGGGATAGAGAGGAAGACAGCAAGACAAAATGAGGGCATCCAGCAAAGAGATGGATGGACTATGTGAGAGAAGACTTGCAACAGTTAGGTATGACCGTTGAAGAAGGCATGCAAATGGGACTGAATCGGGAGAGATAGTAACAGCTGACATGACACAACAACCCTATGTAGTAAATGGGAAAAGGGGATTAATAATGACAGAAGAAATCTAGGCAATTAGAACACAAAGTTGTAAAGGAAAAATAGGCAAAACCATGCAATCAAATGGCTTCCTTGGATTAAATCACAGAAAATCCCTCGGAAAAATTGGAAAAGCTCAAGCAGACTAACAGTTTAGGCAAGTGGAAGGTGCCCTGAAGACACATTTTATATATATATATATAGATATATATATATATATATATATATACATACATATATACACACACACACATATATATATATATATATATATATATATATATACACACACACACACACACACACACCTAAGGCTACTGCAGCAGTGATCAACATGATGAACATCAGACTTACAATACGAGGGAAAAATCTGGACAGTTGAAAGCATGCTTCAAATACCAAGGTCTGTGGCTAGACTGGTCACTAGTGTTCAATACAATTCCCCACTCCAACTACCACAAATCTGGATACTCTGCACCAGACACACTTTTTCCATCCTTACTACTAAAATATGGGAAATCCTCACTTCCACCTAAAGGGAGTACAATCCCCCTTCCAAGACTAACTTAAATTCTTTCACACCAAATCAAACTTCCCTTACCACATAGCAATTCACATCACATAAAGGCCTTTCAAACTCATGCCTTACTCTCTCTCAACTAATACCACCTCAGCTCCACCTACCCACACCCTCCCCTGCACTATCAACACCCAACCGTATTTCTACCATAATGGGTACCTGAAATATAAATATGTAAAATTATAAAATGTGTATTTCTTTCATAATTGTTGCTACATCTAATTGCTACTGTACAGATTTTGCTATTGTCTCTCTTTTTCACTTTATTCTTCTTTGTGAATTATTTCACCCATGCAGTACCTGCAAATGGTTAGTTGTGATTGTTGCACTACCGTAATAAAAAATGTAAACTAAAAAATACATTTTTTTTCAACTATAATATTTTTATGGGGTTGATACTGTAACATAAAGACTAGACATAAGCAGTATAAAACCTGAGCTGATAAAGAGGAAGATGCTGAAGTGAACGTAAAATGATAGCTTTCTAGCATTTGGGATGAGCTAAGTCATGCAACTTGCAGAACCATTAGCTGGTCTTCATTCACCAAAAGACATTTAAAGTTACAGATGAAGTGTCTGCAGACACAGGCAATTAATCAGGAAATTACAATCTTTAACTTTAGGGCATCACTATAGAGAAATATTAAAATGAATGCTTACAAGAGAAGTGATGAGCAGTTTAGCGAAAATAAATGAACACTGATAATGACGGAAATACAAGCATTGTTAGTCTTAGTAACATGAATCTCTTTAGTATAAATCACAACAATGCAAAATCTATTAATTTAAAGGTATGCAGAGCACTCTTTCTTAAAGCTAAAAATTACCTAATTCAGAGTAAGCAAGTTGTTTTTCACATCTGGGTGCAGGATAGAAAATAGGCTCTAATGTTTTTTTTTCCAGTACGATTAGACCTAACATTAGAACGGGTAAAGCCTGTGGGTTTAGTCGTCTATTTGGGACATCTGCATATATGTCAAAGGGTAAAAAGAAGTTATGTACTCACCATAACGTTCCATCTGATTAGGTAACTTCATTTGTCAGCGACCTGTGGGCATCGGATACAACCTCGGATCCGAGCCGGCAGCTTTCCAAGCTAAAAGACCCGAGCTCTCAGCTCCTCCCCCTTACACATAATACCCTGGCTACCTCCCTCCAGTCCTCAGATTAATGCCAATTATGCACCCAAAAAAGAACAATCTAACACACTCGAAAGAGGAACACTAACCTGATGCATGACAAAGGGAAACCTTCCGTCATAGATATAACCATGAAACAGGCTAGGGGAAGGAGGGGGGGGGGTCAGTTGCTGACAAATGAAGTTACCTACTCAGATGAAACGTTATGGTGAGTACATAACTTCTTTATCTGAAGTAGTTAACTTCATTTGATCAGCAACCTATGGGACAGAGTCCCCAGCTACCGTAAACCTTGGGCGGTCCTCAAGGAAGGATAATCCGGAGCACTGCGGAGCCAAATGCTGCCCTACTTCTGGATATCAAATCCAACTTATAATGAGAAATGAAGGTATGAGAAGAGGACCAAGTAGCCGCTGAGCAGATGTCATCTAGAGGAACTTTTGACCAGAATGCTGCAGAAGTAGCCATAGAACGGGTAGAATGGGCATGAAACCCCAAGGATTCGGGCCGTCCGGAAGCTAAATAAGCATGCACGATGCAGTGGGATATCCATCTAGCTAAGGTAACTTTTGTAATAGGCTTTCCCAAAGATGGTTTAGCGAAAGACACAAAGAGCTGATCCGATTTCCAAGTAGTCGCTGTCCTGTGCAAGTAAAAACGCAATTGGCTGTGCACATCCAATAAGTGCAATCTGAATTCCCCTTTGTTCTGAAAGTTGGGGAAGAAAACAGGCAAGTTAATGGTTTGGTTGATATTGGATTCAGAGGCCACCTTAGGCAAGAGTGAAGGATTAGTCCTGGGAGACACTGCCCTTATGGAAGGCCAGATATGGGGGTTTCATACAAAGGGCTTGAAGTTCAGATACCCTTCTGGCTGAAGTAATTGCAATCAGGAAGGCTGTTTTCCAAGATAAGAATTTTAACTCAACCAAAGCTGCCGGTTCAAAGGGTGGGCCCGTCAGTGCCTGAAGAACCAAGGTTAAGTCCCATGGGGGAACCACATTCTTGACCGGTGGTCTCAACAGAAAGGTGCCTTTCAAAAAGGTTTTTCATATCTTAGTGGACGTTAAGGGACCAAGGTTATCCCCTATGTGGAAATGGGACATGGCTGCCATTTGGACTTTGACTGTAGAAGCACTGGCTCCTTGGTAGAAAATATGGGACAGGAATTCAAGAACCATTGGAATGGGAGCAGTAAAAGGGTCTAAATCCCTATGTCTGGCCCAGATGGAAAAACGCTTCCATTTACTTCTGTAGATCTTCCTGGTAGAAGGTTTATGTGCCGACACCAGAATAAATTTTATGGGAGACGAGATACCGGGAATCCTAGCTATTAGTGGAACTGGATCAACCAAGCCGTGAGCTTGAGGCCGTCCAGGTTTGGAGGTTGTAATCCCGCAGGATGAGAGATCAAATCAGGAACGGGATCTAAGATTCAAGGAGGAGCTACGCTGTGAGACCGCAGGTAAGGGAACCAGATCTGGCAAGGCCAGAATGGGGCTATGAGGATTATCTTGCTCCCCAACCAATGAGCTTTCTGCAGAAATTTTGTCATTAGCGGAAAAGGAGGATAAACATAAAGAAGACCGGGGGACCAAGCATGAACCAGAGCGTCTCTGGGGCTTTCCCCTGTTGGGGCAATTTCAGCTAAAAACTCACTGCATTTTGCGTTTGAAGGAGAAGCAAAAAGATCGCAGCAAGGTTGACCCCATCTGAGGAAGATCTGGTTTGCTACTGATGGGTTTAGAGACCACTCGTAACGTATGAGGATCGAGCGACTCAGCTTGTCCGCTAGAATGTTGGACCGACCCGGAATGTGCATTGCTATCAGAAAGCGGTTGGTGGAAATCGCCCATTCCCAAACTCTCATAGCCTATCGACAAAGAGGGTAAGATCTGGTTCCTCCCTGTTTGTTGATGTACCAGACTACTGCCATGTTGTCTGTCTGAATTGCAATAGTCCCCAGAGGAAGAAGGTTTTGAAGGGCTTGCAACGCTAGAAGCACCACCCTCATCTCCAGGACATTGATATGCAGAACGGTCTCTAAAGGGGTCCACATGCCTGGACGGTTCTGCCCATGGAATGCCCCCCCACACCCGAGGGGAGAAGAGTCCGTGGTCAGCGTGGCTCGGGGTTGAGCCATCACAAATGGTCTCCCTTCCCGCAGCTCTCGGGAATGCAGCCACCAAGGAAGGGAGTTCCTGCAAACCCTGCTTAGGGGAATCGGAGAATCCAATGGGTGAAGGAGGAGAGACCATTCAACCTGAACAGTCCATTGAAGGACTCATGTGCAATCGTGTCAGAGGTGAAAGGCTGATGGCTGCGGCCATGGAACCTAGGGCTCTCAGGACCAATTCTGCAGGTGGGGCTGGGGACTGTAGAAGACTCCTTATTACATGGAGTGACAAGTTGCGCAACCTGTCCGCTGTTAGAAAGGCTTTGGACTGGAGCGTATTTATCCTGGCACCTATGAAATCCAGAACTTGCACAGGATGAAGAGAAGACTTCTGAAAATTTATGGTAATGCCTAGATGCTGGGCCAAGGATAAGGAATAATCCCTGGCGAAGCAGAGCAGATGCCTGGTGGGGGTGGTGAGGAGCTAGTCGTCTAGGTACGGAAAGACCTGAATTCCTTGAAGTCTCAGGTGGGCTGCTACAACTGCCATGACTTGGTAAACACCCTGGGGGCTGTGGTGAGGCCGAACGGGAGAACCCTGAACTGAAAATGACTGGCTCCTAGTCGAAAGCGGAGAAACCTCCTGGACTGTCTGTCCATGAGAATGTGGTAGTACGCATCCTTGAGGTCTATGGAGCACATCCAGTAGTTCTCCTGTAGAAGAGGGAGAATAGATTGCAGAGTGACCATCCGGAATTTCTCTTTGGCAATGAACAGGTTTAGAGCTGACAGGTCGAGAATTGACCTTAAGTCCCCTGTCTTTTTTGGCACCAAAAAGAACCTGGAGTAATTGCCCAACCCAAATTGCTCTGGGGGGACATGCTGGATGGCCCTTTTTTCTAGCAACTTCTTTATTTCTGAAGCCGCCACCTCCCTCTGATTGGGTGGGACATCTGGAAGGCGCTTTGTTAGTGGGGGAAGATTCAGAAAGGGGATAGTGTAACTTCTGCATATTATTCAAAGCACCCAACGATCTGTAGTAATGGACTCCCAACTTTGTAGGTGCTCCAAAAACTGCCCCCCGACTGCCTCCAGAGAAAGACAGCCGGGCAAGCCCTCAGGGCTGCTGCGCGGGTCGGTCTGAGAAATGTTCTCTGGACCTGAAATTCTTTTGCCCCCTCTGCCTCTGGGTCGGCGTCCACCTTGTCCTCCTCTGCCTCTGAAGGACGAAGGGTCAGAGCAGGACGGGACTGCTGGGAATTCCGGAACCACATCTTCTTTTGTCCTCTCTGGTTCCTTGAGAAGGACCTTTGAGGATTCAGGAAGCGGATCCCGATGGCAGACAGCGTCTTCCCGTCTTTTTCGATCTGGAGCAGCATGTCGCGGACAGTTTTGCCGAATAGCGTAGAACCGTCAAAGGGAGTGTTCATGAAGGATGCCTTGAAGGGTTCCGCAAAGGCAAAGCCAGGCGTGGTGCCGCAAGGCGACCCCTGCCCCGTTGGCTCTAGCCGCTCCCTCCATGGCATGGGAGAGAAGCCGCATGGAAGTGTTAGAAATTGACTTTAGAGTGGCCATGCGAGCTGAGAAGGTCCGTTTGCCCTCGGCCGCCATGGACTCTGGGGGGAGCTCCAGCATATTCTTTTATCAGATCCCACTGGAGTCTAATGACGTGTGCCAGATAATTCAGCGCCCTTATAGAAAAGGTGGCTGAAGCAAACATCCACTTTCCAATACGGTCCATCGTCAAAGACTCCTTGTCAGGAGGATGGACCGAGGAAATTTCTTGCGCTAGTTCCTTCTTGGTGGCAGCCCCCACCACCATGGCATCTACTGGGGAACCTTTATTCCATGCCGATTTATCAGGGGGAGGACTAAGTATCTTGTCCGGTCTTCTAGGGATTGGCTCCACGGTGTCCGGCTCCTTCCAAGCCCTGGTAGTAATCAAGTCTACCAGGGGATCAGCCGGGGTGGGGGTGGGGGGGGGCACCCAAGAGGTAGACGGGCCTGCGAATGCCTCCAGAAGCACAGACTCATTCGAGGAAGATTTTTGGGCTGACCACCCCCCTCTAATATGCATTTCCATAATGTCTCCAAAGAAGACGTCTTCAGGGGTTGACCTTGGGGAACCTTCCTCTAAGTAAGTGTCCTCCGTGAAGGACTCAGGGAAGTCCAAGTGCCTCCTCTTGCACTTTCATTTGTGAGGGACCTCCTCGGCGGGGCTGTTCGAGGATGGCTCACCAACGGGGTCCTGTTCCCCTACAGGAACCAACTGGAGCACCGGCGCAGGCTGTCCCTGGGGCCGGACGATGGAAGACAGGCCCAAATGCGAGGGAGTGAGGGGTGGATCCGCAGCCTGGACCGGGGACCTGGAACTCCTCGACAGCACCCTCTCCACCATGTCAAAAGCAGAGGGCGAACCACTCTCCCCTGGCTCCGAGTAGCCCCCCACGACTATGACGTGAGGACCGGTGTCGGAGCCAATGCGATCGGACCTGAAAGGGGAGTGTGCACCAACCAAAACGGAGCTGAAGATGCACTCACCCCTGCGGATCCGAAGCTCGGCTCCCGGCCCCAAGAGGTCGGATCCGGCACGCTCGAGGGTACGGTCGGAGAAGTAGCCACCACTGTAGGCGCCGACTCCCCGGCTCCGAGACCGCTCGGATCCAAAGGCTCCGAAACCTGACAGTGAATCGGAGAAGGAGCAATTGGAGCAAAGAAAGGGGCCGAGCTCGCCCCCGGAGGGGGGGGGGGGAGGCAAGAGAACCCCCATCTGCATTTGGGCCTGCAGGAATCGACGCATCATCAGGTCCATATCAGCGTCAGACATACTCTTAGCAGACCTTGAAGAGGTCATTGAGGTGGTCCGGGAAGGCCACCTAGATGACCTCGAGGGAGACTGGGACTCCTCCTCCGGCACCGGAGAAAAGCGGGGAGAACGGAGCCAAGAGGGGGAAGGACCCGAGACCCTCCTGGGGGAGTCAACTAATTTAGCAGGCGGAGCAGAAGGATGAGATTCTGCCCGCCGCTTGTGGCTCTTATGTCGGTCCTTATCCCTATGCCTCTTCTCTTTTTTAGAAGAGTCCCCCTCTCTCCTTGGGACACAGAGGGAGGTTGAGCCCCTGCCAGGGGAGGGGGAGCTGAAAGTTGGACAGCCGCAGCTGCAACTGGTGCCGCTGAGGGAGATGAGGAAGAAGAATCCACGGGCAAGAGTCCCGCCAGGATTAACTTATTCCTCCTATCCCTCACAGCCCGGGGGTTGAAGGCTGTGCACACTTGGCAGCCCGAAGACAAGTGGGCCACCCCCAGGCAGAGAACGCACTGAGTGTGGCCATCCGCTGGGGATAGCTTATGACCACACTTAGCGCATTTAGAAAAAATGGCCTTAGGCCCCTCAGCCATCGCATGTTGAAATGCGCCCACACACACAGAGAAAGGGGAGGGAAAAAACTAAAATTTACACTAAGTACCACAAAAAAACACCAAAAATTACAGAGACAGAAAACTAAGGGCCTACTACACTCACACATCGAAAAAACACTAAAAACTTTGAAGAAAATAGTTTTAAATAGCTTTAAATACTCTCACCAACGCCAAGAGCTCATCACTTAATCTGTCAAAAGCCGCGGCAAACGAGATCTGGGGACTGGAGGGAGGTAGCAGGGTATTATGGGTAAGGGGGAGGAGCTGAGAGCTTGGATTTTTTTAGCTTGGAAAGCTGTCGGATCAGATACCCACAGGTTGCTGATCAAATGAAGTTAACTACTTCAGATCTCACCTTTTATGAAACGGGTCTAGAGTTGTGTGTTTGCTGTGAGGTAAAATAGACTGGTGAATTAAAAAAGACGGTTAGTTATATACTCACCATAACGATCGATGTATGTGGTCCATCTCGCCTACATTCATTACTGATGGGTTCGGAACCAAGAATCATCTCCAACTCGGCCGACTATTTTCTAGCACGAAGTCTCTAATTGGCTGGGCTAACCGGTATCCCAGGATGCACCTCGCCCCAACCCCCAGATCTTGTTTGCATACATCGCAATCATTCCACATACACAAACCTCACAAAGAGGAACATCACACACCAGGAAAAAGGAATAAAAAACAATTTTGAAGGGTCTCAGAGCAATTTCCTCCAAATCCTTCAGGAAGGGGGCAGGTGGGAGGGTACGTAAGAATGTAGGCGAGATGGACCACATACATCATTCGTTATGGTGAGTACGTAACTAATTGATGTTATGTGGTCCTATCTCGTCTACATTCATTACTGATGGGACAGCGTCACTAGCACCTTTAACCCGGGAGGCTCATTGGAAAATACTCCTGAGAACCATGGAACCAAAGGAAGCCCGGCCTCTAGATGCCACGTCCAGCTTGTAATGAGAGATAAAGTTATGAGGAGAAGCCCAGGTGGCCGCTGCACAAATGTCGTCCAAGGAAAGCCTGGCATGATACGCTATTGAAGTCGAGACTGCCCTGGTGGAATGAGCCTTAACTGGGAATGGTAAATTTCTGCCTGCTGATGAGTAAATAAAGGAAATGCAATCCTTAATCCACTTAGAAATTGTGCACTTGGAAACAGGGCCACCTGTTCTATTCTCTGAGGAGGACACAAACAATTGATCCAATTTTCTTACGTTTCGTCCTGTGTAAATAGAATCTCAGTTGTCTATGCACATCCAATTGATGAAACTTGAACTCTGCTTTGTGGGAGAAGTTTGGAAAAAAACACAGGTAACTCAATGGATTGATGGAGGTTAAACGTGAAAGACACCTTAGGAAGGAAGGACGGATTAAGTCTCAAGGATACCCTGTCCTTATGGAAGATCATATACGGGGGCTTAATGGACAACGCTTGAAGTTCTGATACTCTTCTAGCCGAAGTGATGGCCACCAAGAACGCTGTCTTCCAGGATAAGAATTTTAGTTTGCAAGTGGCAGCCGGCTCAAAAGGCAGAGAAGTGATGGCTTGCAACACAAGATTTAAATCCCATGGCATGACGGGTTCTGACACAGGAGGGCGAAATAACCAGGCTCCTCTCAAAAAGGCCTTGCAAAGTTTATGGCCCATAAGAGCTGGCTCGTACGGTACATGGAAGTTAGAAATGGCCGCCAGCTGCACCTTAATGGTCGAGGGAGCGGAGCCCTGTCGGAAGAGCATAGCTAAAAAGTCTAAGACCGCCGATATAGGGGCTGTGAAAGGGTCCAGGTCTTGGGCCTGAGCCCAGATGGAAAATCTCTTCCATTTGCTGGAGTAAATTCTTCTGGTGGAGGACTTGTGAGACGACGATAGGATATGCACCACCTCAGGCGAAAGGGAATGTAGTCTAACTAATGATGGAAGTGGAGCGGCCAGGTTGTCAACCTGAGGGATTGTAGGGAGGGGTGGAACTGTCCTGACATGTGAGTCAATAGATCTGGCACTGGATCCAGAGTCCAAGGACCGTCCACTGTGTACCGCTGAAGGAAGGGGAACCAGACTTGGTGGGGCCAGTGTGGAGCAATTAGAATCATCTTGCTTCCCAAGTAAATGGCTTTCTGAATCACTCTTGGTCACATAGGAAACGGAGGAAAGGCATAGAGTAGACCGGGAGGCCAACCGTGGACTAGTGCGTCCCTGGGTGACTCCCCCTGTGGGGGGATCAGGGTGAAGTAGTTGCTGCATTTGGCATTGAGAGGACTGGCAAAGAGATCGCAGCAAGGCTGACCCCACCTGCTGAATATCCGAGTCGCAACTCGGTTGTTTAGAGACCACTCTCGTAGGACATCAGAATAGCTCTGCTTAGCCTGTCTGCTATCACGTTGCATTTTCCCGGAATGTGCGTTGCCACTAGAAACCATTGGGAAAACACTGCCCAATTCCACACTCTCATGGTTTCTCTGCAAAGGGGGTAAGACTGGGTTCCTCCTTGCTTTTTCAGGTACCACACAACTGACATGCTGTCCGAGTGAATAGCAATCGTTCCCCGGGGAAGAGAGCTCTGGAGTGCTTGCAACACTAATAGTACTGCTCTCATCTCTAGGACATTGATGTGTAAGTGTACCTTGTGATCCTGCCACATGCCTTGGACCGTTTTGCCCAGATAATACCCCCCCACCCTATCTGGGAAGCGTCTATGGTCACTGTGGCAGCAGGAGACAAAGGAACTAGATTCCTCCCCTTGTCCAGGTTGGAGAAACATAGCCACCAATGGAGATCCTGTCTGCATTGTTCCATGAGGAGAATTGGATGAGAGAGAGGGAATTTTTGAAAAGACCACTAGACTGAAAGGAGCCACTGGAGGATCCGCATGTGTAGCCTGGCTAAGGGCACTAGCATGATGGTCGCCGCCATGGATCCCAATAGCTGAAGAACTAAGCTGGCTTGAACCTTCTTGCGGGGCGCAACAAAGATTGGATCTGAGATTGCAACACTGTTATCCTTTCTAAAGGTAGAAAGGCCCTCATTTGAACAGAGTCTAGCTCTGCGCCTATAAATACAACACGCTGTGAGGGCAGCAAGGCAGATTTTTCCCAGTTTAATGTAATTCCTAGCCTTTGGCAAAGGGTTATGGTAGCCTCCCTGGCTAGAATGAGGAGATGCCTGGTGGGGGTGGTAAGGAGCCAATCGTCCAGGTAAGGAAACAAATGGAAAACTAGACGTCTCAGGTGAGCTGTCACCACTGCCAAACACTTGGTAAACACCCTGGGGGCTGTGGTGAGACCAAAGGGCAGGGCTCGAAACTGGAAATGACTGGCTCCCAGCCGGAAGCGTAAATGATTCCTGGATGCCTTGTTTATCTTCATGTGGTAATAGGCATCCTTGAGGTCGATGGAGCACATCCATACTCCCCCTCCCAGCAATGGGAAGATGGACTGAAGAGTGACCATTCGGAATTTGGACTTCAGGACGTAGTGATTCAATCGGCTGAGATCCAGAATGAGTCTCAGGTCCCCTGTTTTTTTCGGCACCAAAAAGAGTCTTGAGTAAGTTCCTGATCCGATCTGGTCTGAGGGGACAAGTTGGATGACTCCTTTTCTTAGCAGCTTTGATATCTCTAGTGCTGCTTGATCCCTTTGACTGGGTGGAATGTCCGGGATTTTTTTGATTGGGGGAGGGGGTGAAGCAAAGGGAATGGTGTAACCTCCGGTAATTATTCGAAGCACCCATCGATCCTGAGTGATGCTCTCCCAGGCTTGAGGATGCCTCGAAAAACGACCCCCAACTGGCTCCGGAACAGCACAGTCGGGCGATGCCTCAGGGATGCTGACAGGAAGATCCGCGAAAGGAGTCGCAGTCTCCCAAATTGCGGGCGCCTCCTCTGCCCCTACGATGGCGTCTTACAGAATAATTCCCCCCTCCTCTGCCTCTGGAGGGGGGCTCACCATGAGTGGCGGGAAAGACTTTTGTGACTTCTTGAACCACATCTTCCCTCCTCTCTGAGCTTTGGGATAAGGCCTAGAGGGAAGAGAAAAACGGGCCCCTACAGCAGATAAAGTCTTACCCTCCTAAGAGTGTCTTTCACTTTGGGTCCGAAGAGAGAGGGACCCATCGAAGGGGACGTCAGTGAAGGAAGACTTGAAGTAATCCGCGAAGTGACATAGGCACATCCAGGCTTGCCTCCTAAGAGCCAGACCTGAACTAGCTGCCCTACTCGCCCCTTCGGCTGCATAAGATATGAGCTTCATGGATGAGTTGACAATGGAACCAAGGGTAGACAACTGGGCATTAACAGTCTGCGCTACCGCCTCAGGCATGTTACCGTCAAGGTATCTCCCAACTCTTTGAGGAGATCTCTCTAGAGCAGAGTAAAGTGACAAAAGTAATTCAGTGACAGCAGTGTAAAGGTCGCTGAAGACAGGTTACGCTTCCCATACCGATCCATACTCCTGGACTCCTTGTTAGGAGGATGGACGGAAGAAGCAGCCTCTGCAACTTCCTGCCGAGTGGCTGACGCCACCACCATGGCATCTACAGGGACCTCTTTTGTCAAGAACTCTTTCCCTGGGGGAGCAGACAGGAACTTATTCGGACGACTGGGCACCGGTTCCATGGAATCAGGGTGCTCCCACACCCTTCGACAAATCAGGTCTAAGAGTTCATTGAAGGATGGAGACACCCAGGATGCAGAAGGTTGAGCTCCGAAGGCCTTGAGGAATACTGACTCCTCCTCAGAGGGGGGCTTGTAAGGCCATTCGCCTCTCTGCCTCAATATCTCCAGGATGTCGGAGAAAGAGACATCGGAGGATGACTTAGGGGACCCCTCTGCATCTTCGAGGTTGGTATCCGAGATGATGGACTCATCTTGGGAGTCTATGTGCTTCCTCTTGCACAACTTCTTCCTGGGAGGCTCCTCAGGCACAGACTCTGAGGGGCCCCTCAGAAAGTTGGGGATCACTCATGGGGGTGTCCTCAGGCTTTCGAGCTCCGCTGTCCACAGGTAGGGGGGCGTCAGGGGCTCTAGCCGGGGTGTATGGGGACGGAGTGACCGATCCAAGTGATGTCACTGATGACCTGGCCAGTGCGCTCCTCGTGGACTCGAAGGCGGGCCCCCATGAATCTGAGGACTGACCCGTCTCAGACCACAACCGGAGTCGGGGTCCCCCTAGCCGAAGCGCCGAGAGGGAGACTCTGGGCCGAAAGAAGTCCCGATGCATCCCCCTCGGGCCTGACCGAGGAAACCAGAGTGCTGAAACCAGATGACGGAACCGAAATGGTTGGAGCCGACGACGGCTCCGATAAACCCACCAGGGGTATTGGAGGCAGTGCAAGGACATCACTCAGCGCCGAACACTCCGGCTCCGACGACACAGAGGTGCTTGGAGGAGGAATCATCGGTACCGACAAGGGGGTAGGCTCCGGAGCTGACTGGGTCGGAGCCGAAAACAATTTGGCTAACACCGGCGACTGAAGGAGCCTCTGGACCACCCTATCCACGTCCAAATCAGACAACCTCGAGGATTTGGAGGAAACTGAAGGAGATAAGGATCTCCTACCTATGGACTCCTGTCTAACACTGGGTGACTGGCTCCGAAATGGCTCAAAAATGATCGGAGCTGAGGTAGACTCCAGTACCACAGATACCTCCTGCAGCCCCAAGGACAATGGAGCCGAGGAGGCAGTATCCAAAACAGAGCTCTTGTCCTGCGGCTCCGAAGCCAAAGGAGCCGAAGAGGTTGTAACTATTTTCAAAATCTTCTCCAGGGGCTCCGAAGAACTAGATGGAGCCAGAGATCCTTTCTTAGTTCTGGTAGACTTGCCAGTAGAAGAAGCAGACTCTAGATCCTCTTCAAAAGCGGGCTTGACTAGGCCCCTCAAAATCAATTTTTCCTTTCCTGCAGCACTCTAGAGCTGAAGGAATGACAGACACTGCATGATTCTTGTAAATGAATCGCACCAAGGCAATAAACACAGATGGCATGCCCATCTGTAATAGACATTTTATAAGCACATTTAGAGCATTTTTTAAACCCGAAGGGTTTACGCTCCTCTTCTGCTCTTTCGACATGTCCAACAATATCCAAACACTCAACAACAGGAGGAAGGCGGGAAACACTACTGGATACAGGAACTCTAATTTAAACGTTCCCTTGGAAAAGGAACCAACAACAGAACACACTAAGAACGAATGCGAAGGAGAGGACTAGGTCCCTCTAAATTAAATGGGCCTAGCCCGCCAAACACAAGGGAAACCACACACTCTCCAAAGAACTAACCGAACAGGCTCAAACACAATACAGCTATCAGAATAGCTTTTTTGTATAAAAGAGAAGTACAAAACTTTAGAAAGTTTAGTAAAAGTATACTTAGCCACAGCCAAGCTCGAGACCACGTCCTAACTCAACGAGCGGCAAATGAGATCTGGGGGTTGGGGTGAGGTGCATCCTGGGATACCGGTTGGCCCAGCCAACTAGAGACTTCATGCTAGAAAATAGTCGGCCGAGTCGGAGCCGATTCTCGGCTCTGAACCCATCAGTAATGAATGTAGGCGAGATAGGACCACATAACATCAATTGTTAACGCTTTTTTTGTTTGCTGAGTGTTTTTATTGAAACAAAGTCTGAAAAGTATGATACGAGTTCAAACAGAGGCAAGAAGATGCAACTGCATATTAAGTTCAGCTTGCCACACACTGATGTGTGCGTGTAAACTGCAAATTGGAAACATAAATTTAAAAATATATATTGTGAAAAAAAATGTGAAAGTAAGCATATTTTCATAATGACTGCCTTATTTATTTCATGGAATGTGAATGACATAGTAGGTTTGGAAAAGAAGAAAGTATTGAATTATATTAAGAAGTGCAGGGTACAGGATACACACGCACACATAGAAATGCGCATGTTAATTTGGCAAAGAGAAGATTTTGGAATGGTTATCCAGTAGAATATTAGGGACAAAGGAAAAAAGGGATGATGATAATACTGACTGAGAAAGGCTCCAATAATAATAATACAGGAAGAGAAGACAGACAACAATGGCAGATTTGTAGTAATAAGGGATTATTGGCACGGAATCTGGATTACGCTGGCATATGCTTAAATTCCAACTATAACTCCAACTAAGGAATGTAAGTGAATTATGGCAGAGATAATTAGTCTCCAAAAGGGTTTATTATTCATGGGTGGAAAATGGAACTTGATATGTAATGATGAAGATGTACAGGGGACCTATAATGAAAATACAGCAAAAGTATGTAGATTTCCAAAGGAATATACAATATTATTTTGGGAAGGAAGAGGTGAAATTACTAGCAGGAACCAGACAGAATTTACATACTATACAACAACAGAGTTAGACTGGGAAAAAAATAAATTTCACAGGAACATGGATATTTATTTGAAAGCTTTGAAACACATCCAGAAACTTATTTCTGATCATGTGCCGATAAAGATGCAGAGTAATAAAGTAAAAACGAGACACTTGCACTTTCTTTCCTACTTACCTATTAAAAAGATGAATTTAAGTACTGGGTAGTAGAAACAGTTCAAATTGTTAAGGAAGATGCACATTTCATCAGAAGGAATAGCCGAGGAGTGGGATAATGTGAAAATGACGTTTAAAATATGATGACAGAGAAAGACTTATAAGTAAGAAGCAACAGGAATTATTTGGAGAGCTTAGCAAAGGTATTGCATTCTAAGGAATTTGATAGAACAAGAACAGGCCACAGTTGTAGAGTGCAAAAGTGAAAATGAGCATTTGGATAATATGCATGAGTTTAAAGAAGCTGCTGCTAAGCAATTTTTTGATAACAGAGCACAAAAAATTACAGTTACACAAGTAAACCTACAATAAACAAAAGTTATGTACTCACCATAATGATGCATCTGTGTTACTTGTTTTGGGTTTTGGATCCATCCTCTGAGGAGACAAAACTTTGTGTTTATAAACATAAGAAATACATTCAGTGAGCCATAGTGCTAATGTAACTTTAGACACAGATCGTCCCAACTTAGCTTTTGAAAATGAAATAAAGAGCAGGCCCATTTCCTGAAAGCTTTTGTTCTGTGGAGATAAAACTGCAGCTGTCTGTGAACATCTAATAAATAAAGCACATATTCCCCTTTACTGGAGAATTTTGGGAAGAATACTGGAAATTAATGGACTGGTTAAGTTGAAGGCAAATTCAGAGGCTACTTTTGGATGAAAGGACAATTGGTGTGAAAAGATACCTTGTCTATGATAAGTGATATAAAATGGCTGACAAGATAGTCTGAAGTTCTGAAACTCTTCTAGCAGTTTTGACATTTGTTAACCAGAATTGTCCGAGTGAGCTAAAGCCCTTTTTCAGCAGAGGCCTGGGGAGAAGAGCTCCACAGAAACACAACTGTAAAAAAGAGTAAATATATAAAAATGGATACACTAAAAAGAGTTATATATTTGTCAGTACAGTACAAAAAGTCAAACATTTCATATTTCCTTGAAGCTCAAGATACTCTAACTACACTTTACTGACAAAAATATGACATTAGCTAAGTCTAGTTACATTACAGATGTAATTTTTTAAGGACAAAAATTTTAAATCAGTCTTTGCTGTAGGTTAAAGAGAAACTGAGTCAAGGCTTGGAGAAGAACCATCAAGTGCCAAGGAAGGGTAGGGTTCTTGATATGATACCTGATCAAAAATGGACCCTTAAGGAAAACCTTGCATTGTCTAAGGGAGGCCAATATCAAGTGATCTTTGCCTACACGAATACTGGAGATTGCAGACAACTAATTTGATTGTAGAGTAACTTGTTCCATTACAAAAAATGGAAGCCCAAAATTTTAAAACTGCTGGAATGGGTACTGAAAAAGCGTCTAAATTTCTTTCATTATCCCTGTTAGAGAATTGTTTCCATTTTCTCTTGTATATCCCCCTAGTGAAGACTTTTTGAAAAGAAGCAAGAATGTGTAAAGCCTGAGAAGAAAGCCTGGACTGTCTAGCCATCACTGGAAGTGGAGAAACCATGTGGTCAACCTGAGGGCTTATATGTCTGAGTGAGGAAGCCCAGAGGGGTGAGACGGAAGATCTAGAAAGGGATTTAGATCCCATGGAGGGTATAATAGATGAGGGCAAAGGAAAGGGAGCCACACTTGTCAAGGCCAGAACAGAGCAATGAGGATCACCTTGCTCTTCTGTTGATAAGTTTTCTGCAAAACCTTTGATATGAAAAGTGTGGGAGGGTATGCATACAAGATTCTGGGGGGGGGGGTCAATCGTGGATTACAGTGTCTATCTGTGATTCCTCCTCTGGGGGGATTAGGGAAAAAAACTTGTTCCGTGTGGAATTGTGGAGAGAGGTGAACATGCAGCATGCCTGGCCCCATTGGCAACAAATTTGCTCTGCTACTGAAGGACTGAGAGACCACTTGTGAAGCATAAAAACTGATCTGCTCTGTCTGTCCTCTTAAACACTGGACTTCCACATAATGTGTGTTGCTAGAAGAAAGCAGTTGGAAGAGATCAGCCACTGCCACTCTATCATTGCCTACTGACAAAAAGAGTAGGAGTGGGTTCCCCACTGTTTTTGATGTACCAGACCACTGAAATGTTGTCTGTCTATATAGCAATCATCCCCTGAGGTAGGATGTCTTGAAATGTCTGCAAAGCTAGGACTGCTCATTTCTATCTAAGACTATGATGTGAAGGTTGGCCTCCCAAGGTGGTCCATATGCCTTGAACGGTTTGTCCCAGGTAATTCTTCCTCCACCCGAAATGGGAGGCGTCCATGGTCACAGTAGCCTTGGGCAACTGTAGAACAAAGAAGCGGCTCAGTAAAGCATTCTGATGCATGGATCCATCAAGATACATCTTGCAGGTATATCTTTGTGATTTGAATAGATGTCGTCATGAGATGTCAATTCATAGACCACTGGACTGCTAGAGTCTACTGCAGTGCTCTTATGTGGTACCTCACTAAAGGTAGAAGGGTTATGGAGGCCACCATTGCCCTCAGAAGCTGAAGGACCAGCCTACCTGGTGGTGACTGAAGAGATAGCAGACCTTTTGCTTGAAGCTGTAATTTGGACAATCTGGATTGAGGAAGCTGAGCTACTTGAGAAATTGTGTTCAGGTGAGCCTCTATGAACTCTAGTGTTTGGGTGGGAAGGAAGTAAGACTTGTAGATGACTCTGATGCCAAGGCAAAGACAAATGGAGCAGGTAGCTCCTGTTGTTCATCAGTACATGCCTGGTGGGAACTGTAAAGAGACAGTTGTCGAGATATGGAAAAACCCAAAATCCCAGCAATCTCAGAGAAGCTGCAACCACTACCATACATTTGGTAAACACCAGAGGAGCTGTCGTGAGACCAAAGGGCAGGGCTCTGAATTGAAAGTGGTTGGCTCCCAGCCAAAAGTGAAAGTATCTCCTGGACTATCTGTCTATTTTAATGGAACGGTACAACTCCTAGAGATCTATCAAGCACATCCAATTATCCTTCCTCAGAAGTGGGAGGACAGACTACATGTGACCATTTGGAACTTGGGAGTGTTTGACAAATTGGTTTAAGTGGCTTAAGTCCAATATTATACTGAGGTCCGACGTAGTCTTTGGCATCAAAAAGAATCTTGAATATTCCATATCTTCCCTGGTCTGGCGGGACCTCTTGGATGAACTTTTCTTCTTTTCTTTTTTTAAGCATCTTTTCTATCTCTGAGGCTACTTCTCCCATCTAATGGGATGTATGTTGGGGCACTGGTTGCTCGTTTGTCACATCCCTCTGAAAATCTGTGAAACATGCCTGGTAATTCAGTTACCACAGGGTAAAGAGGTCAATGAAACAAAACTTTACTTCCTGTATTTGTCCAGTGCCTTAGACTCTCTGTTAGGAGGGTGAACACAAGGACTTTCCTCAGCAAGTTCCTTTTTGGTGGCTGTGGAAACCACCATGACAGCAACTGGGGACCCCTGCTCCAATGGGCACTGTCCTTGGGTGCAACTAAGTACTGCCTGGTTTCTTAGAAACAGGCTCTGTCATATACAGATCCTTCTGGGCCAGACAGGAAATGAGGTCCACAATTTCATGTACTGTGGGTACCACCCAGGATGTACCTGAGCCAGTTCTGAAAGCCTCAAGAAACGCACACTCTTTTTGGAAACGGGCTTCAGAAGACTAACCGCCTTTCTGTCTCAAAAGTTTGATACTTTCTCTGAATGAGACATCCTCAAGGGGTGATGAAGGGGACCCCTCCCCTTCAATGAAGTTAGTGTCTACTCTCAAAGAATCCTGTGGTGAATCAATGTGCCTCCTTTTGCACTTATGTTTCTGGGGTAACTTCCTTGTTGAGGTGATCTGAGGAGGACCCAGAAGCATATGGGGAGTCCTGTAAAATGACTGACTGAAGGCTAGAACAGACTGGCTGCCCCAATGAGATAAAATGAGCAGACTTAGGACCCAGCTGTGGAGGGGGAACCAAGAGGGGCAAGGATGGCCTATCTCCAAGTCATATGGGGAGCTTTCTCCATTGCCTCAAAGGCATAAGCCGATGGTTAGCCCAGGACAACTCCAATAGGAGCCAGAACAGCCTGCCTGGAAAAGTCCAAGACCTGCCCATGGGCACTGCCTTGATGCAGAAGTCTGAGCTGAGCTATATAACACTGAGGCCCTCAGGGGAGGGGATGTTGCTGAAAACCTCAAAATTGAACCCCTACACCCAGATCTGGCAATAAAGCTATGGCTCCGAGTCCCCTTCAGCTCTGACACAGTCAGTGCTGGATGGGTCAGAGAAGGGTGCTAGAGTCAACAAAGGCCAAGCATTTTGACACCACCCAGACAATCCTGGGATTCTTGGATCTGGTCCCTCCCAAGCTGACGGCAGAGCGGAGTAGGAATGAGTAAAGGTGTTTGGGCTGGTCCAAAGCTCAAGAGACCAGTGGGAGACAGAGATGGGAGTACTCTCAAATGACTTTAGGTTCAGAGAACTTTTATTATTGTCCTATCCACATCTACTTCGGACAAGCTTGTGGTAGACTTGAAGAACGAGGAGACAGAGGTCTCAACACTCTGCATGGAGTCTCTTGCAGAAAAGGAGAGTGTAGCCTGGATGAGATCAGCTCCAGAGAGAAATCGAGGGTGTTGAAGTGATATTGACCTAGGAGCTGAAGTCTTCAGATCAGAAGAAATGGACAGATCCGATGTCTTAGAAATTTTGACTGGAGGGGCTGAAGTGGAGCAGAGTGTGGAGAACGGTTAGGCAGCATTTTCCTAAAACTCTCTTGGCTTCTTCTTTGGCCTTCTCTCTCATTTCATTTTGATGTTTCTCTGATATTTTATGAGTGGAGAGGGACGCTCCAGATACGAAAGAGGAAGGCAACAGACTCTTAACTAAGTTGTTCTTGCACTCAACCAAAGCTCTGAGGTTGAAGCCAGAACAATTTAACACACAAATTCCAAATGTGTGGCCCCAACACAATACAAACACTAGGAGTGGGCATCCCAGTTAGGTATCCCATGTCCACAAAAAGAACATTTTTTTGAAACCAGTAGGTTTGTCACACATTTTACAAGTCAGCTTGTAGTCCTAAAACAGCAAGCAAAGAAAAAAGTACAGTTGTATACACTTACCATAAATGTAGATGTTCGAGTGTATTCACTGTTGCAGTCATCACATTTGGGTTATCTGCCTGCAGGTAACCCTCCACAGGCCTGAATACCAGACTTTCCTCAGCAGTCTTCGGATTTCTTCATCGAATGCTGTTGCTTCTTTCATGACATCAGGTTGTCAGAGGTATAAAACATGCAGCCAATGCCAATACATCAGTTTTTCTTGCCCCAGATGCCCCCACAATGGGAAGCAATTATATGGTATGGAATACCCCCAGCAAAAAGCAAATACACATGATATGATATATACCAAACAAAAAGAGAAAGGTACAGCCAAGCGAAGTCTGGGGGTTGGAGGGAGGGTAACCAGGACTGCAACAGAATACACTCGAACATCTACATTTATGGTAAGTGTATACAACTGTACTATGTTCGTGTTTCACTGTTGCAGTCATCACATTTGGGTTGAATCCCAAAGCTAAGAAAGGGTGGAGGCAGTTAAAGAGCACTGGAGCTAGCAATCAGGCCCTGTAAGACTGCTGTGGCAAATCCAGCTCTGGATTAGAAAAGACAGACAGGTGGTAATGCTTGGTGAAAGTATGTACAGAGCTCCAGGTGGCAGCTTCCAGGATTGTCCCTGGTAGGGACTCCTCTGAGAAATACTGTAGAGGTAGATGCAGCCCTGGTGGAATGTGATCTTATCCCCTGTGGAGTAGGTTTTCCATGGTGCTTGCAACAGAAATGGATGCAGTTGGCTAACCATTTGGAAATGGTTTGCTTAGAAATGATCTTCCCCTCTGCCCCTGCAGCAAAACTAACTAGCAGCTGGTCAGACTTTCTGAGAGGCTTAGTTCTGTCCAAGTAGAATCTAAGCCGACTGTGCACATCCAGAGAATGCAGTATCCTTTCCCCCTTATTTTGAGGATTAGGGAAAAAAGTAGGCAAATGAATGGACTGGTTTACAGCCACACTAGACCACCTTGGGCATAAGGATGGATTAGTCCTGAGGGAAACCCTGTCCGCATGGAGGATAATGAAGGGCTCCACTGCCATGAGGGCCTGCAGTTCAGACACTCTTCTTGCTGAAGTGATGGCTAGAAGTAAGGCTGTTTTCCAGGAAAGGAATTTCAGTTCTGCTGTAGCAGCTGGTTCGAAAGGTGGAAAAGTAAGTTTTTCCAATACAAAGTTAAGGTCTCATTTTACAGTAGGAGCTCTCCTGGGGGGCCGTAAATTTGTGGCCCCTCCAAGGAATTGTTCTGGCAGGGGGTGAGAGAAGAGGGGTGGCTCAGTATTATAATGAGCTGAAATGGCAGAGGCATGAATTTTAATTGAGGAGAAAGAGGCCCTTGTGCAGCATGTTTGTTAAATAATCTAGAATATGGGGTAAGCTGGGCACCGTTGTGCCCCTCCCCTGAGCCTGGCTCCAGGAACAGTATCTTTTCCACTTTTCTGAATAGGATTTTCTAGTACTAGGCCTTGTGGGTTGCTAGGGGTCAGCTCAGGGAATTAGCCAGGCTGCAAGGTTCAGGGCTTGAAGCTGAGGGTGCAGAATCTGGCTAGCCTGCTGGGACAGCAGGGAGGGGGGTCCGTGGCAGGTGCCATGGTTGTAGCCCTGTCAGACTGTGCAAAAGGGGATACCACTGCTGGCGTGGCCAGTCTGGCGCAATAAGTACTGTCCTGTTTGATCTTTAGCAGAACCTTCGAGAGGAGAGGCAGAGGTGGAAAGGCATAAATTGAGAGGCTTTCCCAGGAAAAGAACAGGGCATCCGCTTTCCAAGCTTGACTGTGGGGAGTTCTGGTGCAGAATTTGTTCAGTTGGTAGTTCTGAGGGGAGGCAAACAGGTCTACCTCTGGTGTCCCCCCATTTGTTCCTCAAGAGCTTGAATATTTTGGGTTCCAGGTTCCATTCGTGTGGCTCTATAAAAGATTTCTGCTCAAGTCTTCTGCCAGTGAATTTATTTTGCCTGGCAGGAATTGAGCTTGCAGGTTCACTTGGTAGTTCAAGGCTGTGTTCCACAGAGCAATGGTTAGTCTGCAGAGTGGGTAGGAATGCCCCCCCCCCTTGTTTATGTACCACATAACTGTGGTGTCTGTCTTTACCAGTAGTTGTCCTGGAAAAATAAGGTCTTTGAAGGCTGTCAGAGAATTCTGTACAGCTAACATTTCTTTTTGATTGATAGGCAGGTGCATCTGTTTTGGGGTTCATTCGCCCTGAATGCACTGCCCTGCCATGTGAGCCCTCCATGCATAGTCTGAAGCATCTGTTGTTAGGCTTTGGGTGGCAGAGGGTAGAGTGAAAGGGAGTCCCTTGTGGTAGCAGGCCTCTGCCCACCAAAGGAACTCTGTCCTTAGACAAGGAATGATAGGAGTCATCGTTTCTATGTCCATAGAATGTCGACACCATAGACTTTTCAGAAAACATTGAAGTTTCCTCATATACAGTCTTGCATATGGAATTAACAGAATGCAAGATGCCATGAACCTCAGGGCTTACAGGATCTTCCATGCAGAGAGCTGGGTTTTTCTGGCCAGTAGGTTGAAGTAGGTTGTCAAATAAACATGTTTCTTTGGAGTGAGGAATGCCATCTGGGAAGCTGAGTTCAAGCTTGCTCCCAGGAATACAATCTGTTGGCAGGGTACTAGATGTGATTTCTTCTTGTTGATGGCGTATCCCAGTGAGGTTAGAAGTCTCTTTACAAATGCCAGGTGTTGTAATAGCAAGTCCCGACTTTCTGCCTGAAGCAGTCAATTGTCCAAGTATGGGTAAATCTGAATATTTCTCTGACTGCAAAATGCAATGGCTGGAGCTAGGCACTTTGTGAATACCCTGGGCACAGTAGATAAGCCAAAGGGAAGTGCAGAGAACTGATAGTGCATGGAGTCCCCCCTGAAACGTAGATATTGTCTGCAAGATTCCCTTATTGGGATGTGCAGGTAAGCTTCTTTTAAGTCTAGGGTTGCCAGCCTTGGGTAGCATAGGAAAGAAGCTGTTGAACAGTCAGCATTTTGAATTTTGGAACCACCAGAAAGGTGTTGAGAATAGACAAGTCCATGATAGGACGCCAGGTGTTTTCTTTTCTGGGAACCAGGAACAGTCTTGAATAAAACCTCATCACTTTTGTTCTGCTGGGACAGGCTGAATAGCCTGATACTGAGGAGAGAGAGCACTTGTTTTTGGGCCTCCGGCCACTGATTTGGGGGGAGGTCTGGCCATCCACTTGGGGTTGGTAATGAGTGGAAGTGGAATCTGTATCCTAGGGAAACTATGTTTAAAACCCATTTGTCCTGGGTAATGAGTTCCCAGTTTTTTGCATGCAGGGCAAGCTTTCCTCCTAAGGGTGCCAGTAGTTGAGCAGGGCTTGGAAGAGTTAAGGACAAGTCATTATGGCATTTTTCCAAAGGGGGGTGGCTTACTACTCCCTGCTTTGGAAGTGGGAGTCCACCAATGCTTAGATCTGTGCATAGCCTGACACTGAAGTCTTGGTGGTCCTGCTGCTCCTGGGTTTGGACTGAGAAGGCCTGGAAGGGACAGGAAAAGACCAGTTCTTTGAAGGCCAATGCCTACTGAATTTAGGAGGCTGTACTTGTAAGAAACCTTTAACAGTTTGCATAGATTTAGCTTTTTGATCCATCCTTTTGAGGACTTCTGCTTTGTTGCCAAAAAGGCAGTCTTGGTTTAAGGGTGCATCCAGTAATTTAGCTTTAACATGATCTGGCAAGTTTTGTTCCTTAAGCAAAGCATGCCTTCTAAGTACAGACCCAGTGACAGCAGCCCTGCAAGATGCTTCCAAAGCATCAAAACCACATTGCAAAGTATGTTTATAACTTGTTCAGCAGAATGCATTAACTCTTGCAACTCTGTGTTCAGCACAGTCAGCAATCAACATAATTTTCTGTTTTAATAGTCCCATAATATGTTGCTGATACTTTAACATATGAGACTGGCAATTTAAAGCTCTAATGGCCAAAGTAGCAAAAGTGTATACCCCTCTTACCCCATCTGTCTAAAGCTCTAGAGTCCCTATCAGAAGGGGTAGGACTTTTTGGCAGTAGTAGCCTTAATGCCTTTTGGTCCTTGGGAAATGTTCTCTGGATCCACAATGGGATTTTTGAAAAGGAATTTGAGAGAGTCAGGTACTCTGTAGTACCTGTCAAGTTTCCTGGGAGCTGGAGGCAAAGTGTCTGGGGTAAGGCTGGATTCCAAGAAAACATCATCTACAATCTCCAGAACAGGAGAGATAGCTAGAGACCTGTGTTGAGGCAGGAGTAAAAATCCCCTAAGTCTCTTTTTGGACACAGAATAGTCCTGGCTTTCCCAGTGGAAATGCTCCCCAAGGGTATGCAAGGTTTCACCAAAAGAAAAATCTTATGGAGGGGAAGCAGAGGGGAATGGAATACTCTGCATCAGAATCCTCATAAGTAGATAAGGGTAAATCCTGGTAGTCAGAAGGAACAGAGATATTAGATTCCTGATCACAATAGTCAGAAGGAAAATCAGTTCTAGGTCTCTTAGAGGGGGAAGGCTGGCTTCCCCGAATTAAGGTAATAAGGTCTTCGGCCATTCTAATCATTTGTCTTTGAGGCATATGGACCTGAGCATGCGGTTTGGTCGTCTGTTTTCTAGGCGTAGTGCGAGCTTTAGGCCTGAGGAATTCGGTATTTTGAGCTTGAAACAAAATCGTCGGTTTAATATGAAAGTCGGTGGGCCTGAATACACCCTCAGAAGCTGGTGCATGCGCAGCAGCTCCAGACCCATCCAAGGCAGAGACATCCGCAGGTTCCATAGTCGAAGAAGCATCTCATGGCATACCAGACTCCGAATGGGTCTCAGTAGAGGCCTGCGAATCTGTAGTAGTGGGTATCAGGGGCTGCAAAAGCACCCTATGTGGTCTGTCTCTGTCTTTATCCTTACTTATTTTGGAAGATCGGTAGTCAGATGGCTTAACTAAGCCATTTCGGAGTACGGAGATAGAGAACAAAAGTAAAAATAGCCCAATGACAAATAGTTTGGGTGTTGAACAAGGCACAAAAGCAACAGCGAGGGACGTCGTGGTCTGGGCCTAGACAGGTGATGCAGTAACAATGAAAATCTCTATGAGGTGTTTGCTTTCCACAGGCAAGACTGTTAATTTTTTCTGACATCGGTTAAAACAAGAAAAAAGGATCCCCAACGGGGTACTTATCTGTTTGAAGACTTCAGGTCTGAAAATCGAAAATGAAAATTTCAGGAGTCGGCTGACCGGCACTTGTGAACGGCTTCTGCTTCGGGCACCGCATGGCAAGAAAGACTGATGTAATGGCATCGGCTGTATGTTTTATACCCCTGATGACCTGACGTCATGGAAGAAGCGACAGCATCCGACGCAGAAATCCGAAGACTTTGGTATTCAGGCTGGCTGAGGGCTACCTGCAGGCGGATAACCCAAATGTGATGACTGCAAAACAGTGAAACATGAAGAACATCACCTAGAAATACTCAGAAAAAAATATCTAGTTTAGAATAAATACTAGCAATGGTAATAACAAAACTCCCCAGAAGGGAAGGGAACTACCAACAATTTTATTTATTTTATTTTACATTTGTTTACCGGGAAAGTCTGACTGGGATAAGACTCATTTTCAGCAGAGGCCCAGGGAGAAAAACTCCACAATGGTAGAAGAGAATACTAGAAGGGAACTAATAAAAAGAAAAGAGGGAAAAGGCATGAAGTCTGAAAGGTACAGAAAGGCATCTGTACAGATATGACTAGCGAATACAAAATTTTGTGTGTGTGTGTGTGTGTGTGTGTGTGTGTGTGTGTGTGTGTGTGTGTGTGTGTGTGTATAAAACCTTTTTTTTTTGGTAATAAACTGGGGAGGATAGTAGAAGTAAAAAGGCAGTCAAAGACCTAGAAAAAGAGAACCAAGTCAACAAAAGGCAAGTACTTACCTCCAAAAAACACCAGAGCTATGTCAACCACTTCTGATCGCTACAGTGACAAATGAGATTTGAGGTAATCCGGGGCTTGGAAGGGGATTATGGGCAATGGGAGGAGCATGAGCTACATATTCAAAGTCTGAGAAGAGGCTGAAGTCAGATCTGAAACCCAAAGTTTGAGGAATGGATGAAAAAGACATCATCAGATCCAGCAGATGTTTAAATAACTGCTGCAGTAGCCTAAACTATATATGTGCATAGGATATAACAGATGGCCAGTTTCCAAAGCTTCAGGGTACTTTCCAAGCACCCAGAGCTGACTACAAAGACAGGTTAAATGTCCATACTATAGCATAAAAAAACAGAACAAAACACAAAAGGGGTGGAGGGAAAGAATGGCTACTGCAGCAACAATCATTTGAACATCTACTGTTATGGTAAGTTAACTTAAGGAACTGTACTGTGTCCATCATACTGATCAATGTTGTCATAGCCTTAGCTATACACAGCTTAGAACAACTGGGAGGTGGAAGGAGAAAGGTCAGGAGTCCCTAGAGAATAGTCCCAGCAAAGCCTGACTTAGACCTCAAGAAGGAATCTAACTTGTACAACTTTTAAAAGTTATGAATAAACGATCAAAAGGCTGCTTCTATAGAATACTTCTAGAGGCCATCCCTTTCCAAAAAGCCATAAATGAATCCAAGGCCCTGGAAGAATGTGCCATGGCCCTGCCTGGGATAGTTTTGTTGTGGTGCGATATTAAAGGGTAATTGCCTGAGACAACCATTTGGAAATTAAGTCCATTTGTACATAGGATGACCCTTCTTTTACCTTCACAAGAAATGAAAAATTGATCAGAAGTGCTAAAAGATTTAGTTCTGTCAAGACAGTACCAGATTTTTCTATGGATACCCAAAGTATGAAGTATCCTTTCACCTTCATTTTGGAGTTCAGGGGAGAACACAGAGAGATGTGCAGCTTGGTTTAAAGTAAACTCTGATACCATTTTAGGCATAAAAGAAGGATTAGTTCTCCAGGAAACCCTGTCTCTGTGGAAACTGAGATAAGGTTCACCAACCATAAGAGCTTGCAACTCAGACACACTTCTTGCAGAGGTCAGAGCAACTAGTAAAAATGTTTTCCATGTTATGAACTTCAGGTCAGCAGATGTGCTGGTTCAAATGGAGTATGTGACAGATTCTCTAAAACAAAATTAATATCCCAAGGAGCAGGCACCATTTTTTGAGATCTCTTATGCAAAACCCCTTTCAAAAACATTCTGACATGGAAATGCCTTGAAAGAGAAATGGACAACAAAGTAACTTTGACAGAGGACTAAGGTCGCAGGAAAGTAGCTCACAACAAATATTGCAAAACCAGAAAACAATAGCCCTGAATGGGTGTTGGTTATGTTGCTGGCACCACAAGAAAACTTTTGCCTTTTGCTAACACATGATTTTCTAGTAGCAGGCTTTCTTGCCTCCATTAGTACCTGCTGTACTAAGTCCTCAGTAAACAGGTGCCTAAAAGATATTAAGATCCCATCATCCACGCAGTCTGCTAAAGTTATTTGGAGTCATGATGTATCAGACACCCCTGTTCTTGTGTGAGTAGATCCATTCTGTGAGGAAGCCTGGGGCAACCATCTCTGGACAATTCCAAAAGAAGGGAGAGAATCACTGCTGCCGGGGCCAAAAGGGTGTCAACACAATGATCTTGGTAGATTCCTTCTGAATCTCAAAAGTACCATGGATAAAAGTGGAAAAGGTGGAAAAGTATACATGAACATTCCTGTTCAAGGAAAAGAAAAGGCATCTGTCTTCCAAGCTTCCTTGCAGAGTGTCCTGGAACAGAATTTTGCCAGCTGTTTGCTTAAACAAGAAGCAAATGTGTCTATACTTGAGAAACTTCCCAATGATGGATGAAATCTTGGAAGACCTTCAATCTAGTTTCCATTCGTGAGGGTCTGCCTTTATCCTTCTCAGCTTGTCTGCCACTAAAGTTTTCTCTGACAGAATGTAGGAAGACTATAGACTGAAACTTGTGCTGTAAAACTGTATCTGATGCTCATGTGGTTGGTCTAAATAGGGGGTAAGACCTGGTTCCCTAATGCTTATGTACCACATCACTCTGGGATTGTCCATAACTTCAAGTGGTCCTTGGGACCAAAGGAGAGTCACAGAGTTGAGTGCCTTGATAAGGGAAGCTTCTCTTTTACCTGTATTTATCCCAGACACCTTGAACCTCCCCCCTTGAAAAACATCCAGAAAAACAAAGTCTGTCATCTATGGTGACGGACTGCTTTGCAGCATTAGGGGAGAAAGGGAGACCTGGATTCCATGATATTTGAGGTCTCCACCAAGTGATTTTTCTTCTCACAAATCCCAGAATTGGAATATGAATAACTAATGGATTTTGGTGCTGGGACCACAGAGACCTTGGATATCATTGTATCTTACTCATGTTGAGTCTTGCCAGAGTTATCATGAGAATCACAGATGCCATTTGACCCAGAATCTTTATGTATTCCCTCACAGTGACCGAAGTCTGAGTGAAAAAAAAAAAACGAACTGGAATAGATTTAAATATGGATAAAAAAATTTTTCCTGCAGAAAAAAAGCTCTTTGTACTGAGATGTCTAGCAGGTACCCAAGGAAGACAATCCTGTGTGATGGTGTCAAAATTACTTTTCAGTTTTCTCTTGGAAGCCCAGCCTGCAAAGCAGTTATCTCACCCAAGTAGGAAATTCTTGACACTTAGAAAAAAGACTGCAAAAATAAACAGGTAGTCTAAATATGGTAAAATATGAATACTCTGTAGACTGCAATGTGCTATAACTGAATACCTTGTGAGCACTCGGAGTGGGGGGTAGCCCAAAGTTTAAGGCAGAGAACTAGTAATGTGATCAAGACACACAAAACCTTAAGAAACGTCTAAACTCTAGATGGATAGGAATGTGATGAGCTTCTTTTAAATTTAACATTACCAAAAATTTCAAATGAGGAAGAAGGGGTAAGAGATTGCATAGTGAAAGCATTTTGAACTTGGACACTATCAAACTGGTTTGGGAACGAAAGGTCCAGAACTGGTCTCCAGGCATTTTCTTTTTTTGGCACCAAAAAATTATTTAATAAAATTCTCTTCTTCATTGGGAAGGAGGAACAATTTGTATCACCTCCTGAGAAAGCATGTGCTGTAGCACAGGAAGGAACAGAGGGGGCTTGGTCTGGTGGATGTGGAATAATTCCCTGGAAAGGAGGGATTACTCCCCACTGCCATCTGTACCCCTGTTGAATCAGTCTCAATACTTATTTGTCTGAAACAATTTGTTGTTAAACAGAGAAATGGAGACTTTCTGAAAGGGGTTACACAGTCATTCTGACTTATTTGACTGTCCTTTTTTTGTTTTGTTTTTTGAGGGGGGGGTCCTGTTTCTTTTTGGAACTTCCCTACCATTGTTTTCTTTTAACATCTGCTTACCACCATTTTGCTGAGACTATTTTGTTTACTGCAAAAATTGGATGAGGGAACAGAAAAAATGTTTGGAAAACTTAGAGGAGGAGGGCTGAAAAATCTAAGATTTCCCCCTATATCTGCTCACACCTTTCGTTGCATTTTTTGATAACTTCTGCAGTAGAAGGACCACTCTCTGTACAGACGTCAAGTTTAAAATGTCATTTTTACATCCTCTGAGAGATTTTGAGAACTCAGCAAGACAAACCTCCTCAACACAGTACCAGTGGCAACAGCCCTGGATGTAGGTAGTATCTACACAGTCATGAATACACTTCTAAACAGTGAGCAGTGACCTGAGAAATAGAAGAAACCAAACCACACAAAGCAGAATTCTCCTCACAGAAAGGGAACTGCAGATAAACATTCTTCATACTTTCACAATCAGTCGAATAAACTAACATATGAGCCTAACAATTCAAAACTCTAAAAATTAAAGTTGCAGATGCATACACTTTTTTCCCAAATGTATCAACTGTTTTACCATCCTTGTCAGAAGGGGGAAGATAAGAGTTTAAAAACAAACACTTGGCAGCAGCTGGACTAACTACAGCAATAACTGCTGGGTCAGGTCTGGGATGAGTGCATAGAAATTTGAAAGACTTGAGGAACTACTCTAGCTGCTTTCCTAAGTGCAGTAGGCTGGTTATCAGGGAAACCACTGGCTGTGACAAGAACATCCTAGGGTGCTGGCAATACTGGGGAAATGGGAGAAGTTTCAGGGAATTCAACTTTTTAACAGTTCATAATATTTTCTGAGGGACTGGAAAATGTCAGTGCTCTCCCACTGAAAACACTAGCACATTCTAGAAACAGTCTCAGAGAATGAAGTCTTAACAGGGAAATGCAGATATCATGCTGGTCTGAATCAGAATTCTAAGCAGAAAAATCTGATCTGTCCCATCACAATCCTATCCAGATTCAACTTCATGAATCTCTTCAAGGAAAGAAGAATCATTTTTTCTCTTACCAGAAACTACCAGCCAATAAGGGATAGCAGTCTGTACAAGATCCTGAGACAGACTTACTGTCTCATGAAACTGGAGCAGGAGAAGATGTATGTTCAGTTTTCGGTTTCTTTTTGACAGGATAATTGCAGCAAATATGATTTTTTAATGGTAACAAGGCCAGCAACAGCTTCCCCAGGATGGGAACAATATTTTGGTTAAGCAGGGGCCTTTTTCCCTGCCACTTCTCCCAACATTGATAAAGTGTCTCTCCCTTGCGAATAGGGGACCTCAACAGCCACAGAGGATATGGCTAACCCCCTGTCCATATTGTCTGTATGAGCAACACCAGAGGGATCTGGAAGAAAAGAGGAGTCTGAGGAACCAGCTTTGGCCACAGCAGAGTCACCTACCTGTGAATGAGGCAAGCTACTAGCCTGCTGTTGTGGCAAAGGCTGTTCAGTTAACTTTCTATTTCGGTGGCTGGAAGAAGGATTTACTGGGGAACAGGTAGTTGCTCCAAAGTCCATCTGAAAATGGGGTCTCTTTCCCAGGGAAACTAAGCAGCACAAGCCAGTAAAAACTCAAAAGTAGTATTAAGTCACTTTTCACAATAAAAAATACAGCAAAAGGCACTTTACCACCCCCAAAAGTAATTTAAACAGTTTCTCACAGAAAAAAGGTTTCAGAATGTTTAAATCAATGTTTAAACTGCCACACAGACTGTGCTCCTGTTTAAAATTACACCAAAGTAGTCAATAAAAAGACATACTCCTTTTCCACAAAGGAAAGTAAAATGTAAACCTTTAAAAGTATTATGTGGAAGGGTCTTCCCTAAAGGGAACTTATCTGCTCAACAATGGAAAAGCACAAGCTGACCATCACTCCTCAGAAGCCCACAGATGAATGCTCTCTCCAGCATCAGAAAAGTTCTGAAGGGCTTGGCGGCCAAACTCATCTTAATCAGTTCAGCTCGAGCTGACTGTTTGGGCGCATGGAAGGTATCCTGAAGCTTTGGAAGCTGACTGGCTGCTAGCGTCTATGCTGGACATAATCCATACATAGTGTAGGCTATTGCAGCAATGGTCAATATGAAGAACATTTATTAGCATATTGACTTAGGCAACAGAAAACAGAAATAGGAATTGCCAGACTTAAGGAGTACATGACTACAAAAATAACTGGAGGCCCTACAGAGGTATTAGAGATATTTCAGAAATTTTATAAAAATGCATACAGAGCAACAGAATATGGAAACCAGGAAAATACACACACAGAAATATGCGAAGATTAGAGAAAGATTAAGCTCAAGAATGAATAGCAAATATGGATGGGGAGAAGATAAAAATGGTGATGTATAATCAAGCAATAGGGAAGTTTCCAGGAACAGATGTTATAGGTTCATAGGTAGGTACTAGGCTATCTGCCCGAAGGCATTTATAAGCCTATCCAGAATGTGTTGGTTTTCGCCGCCCCCTTAGATTAGTTCCCTGTGTCTCTGTCCAGCAGAGCCATTGAAGTGATCCCTGGGGTAAACTCTTTGTTTCCCACCCACTCGTCAAAGTTTCTCTTGAAGAGGGTTAGTGAGGAGCTCTGCCTAATGTAGATTGGAATCTTGTTCCAGAGCATGGGAGGTCTCTGGGACAGGAATCTATTCCTCCAGCACGTCCTATTTATTGTTGTTTTGAGGTTTAGATCCCTGGAGCTTGTGGCTCGAGGGGATATGGTTTTCTTTAGGTGGAGCACGTCCATCAATTCTGGGTTGGGCATGGCCTTGTATGTCAGGCAGAGATCACCTCTGAGTAGGCGGTATGCAACAGAGTACAGCTGGAGTTTCTTCAGTCGAGCTGCATAGGGCATCTGCTTGAGGCCAGTGATCCTCTTGGTGAGGAACTTCTGTGGTCTTTCCAGTTGTTGCAGGTGTCTTGCAAAGTACATCCCAAATGGGGCATTGTACTCTATGATGGGTCTGATGAGTGATGCGTAGAGGGGCCCAATGACCTCTTTCGATCTGGATGCAAACCCTTTTGTGATTAGATGGGCCACATTGAAGGATTTTCTAACCACTTTGGCAATGTGATTATCAAAGGAGAGGTTACTATCTACTTGGGTCCCCCCAGATCCCTTATTATGCCTTCCGTATTTAGGGGGCTACCACCTATGTGGTAGTTTGTGAGTACTTTGTTTTTCCAAAGGGGATGACTATGCACTTTTTGGCATTTAGCTTGAGACCATGGTTTTGACACCAGGTATCTGTCTCAGTGAGACCCTTTTGGAGGATGTCTGTTTCAGCTGGAGAGTCAATTATGGCCCCTAGTTTGCAGTCATCTGCGATCTTGGTGAGCCATAGTCCTCCTGTGCTTGCCTGTACCTCTGAGAAGTATACGCCGAACAGGAGGGGTCCTAGGACTGAGCCCTGGGGAATGCCACTTGCAACAGGTTTAGAGTCAGACCTAGCTCCTGCAACTCTTACCATGTGGGTTCTGTCCGTGAGCCAGTTGGCAACCCATCTCGTGATGTAGGGGGTTTATGTTCTGGCTGGTGAGCTTGACTATAACACCTGAGTGGGGAATACTGTCGAAGGCCTTTGCGAGGTCTAGGTAGGCTGTGTGGACCACCTTTCCCTCGTCTGTAGTCTTGGTAACGGTCTCAAAGTCGTCCACCAGGTTTAGGAGGCATGATCTGCCTGTAACAAAGCCGAACTGGGTTGGGTCCAGTGTTTGGAGGTTTCCAATGTCTTTGTTAATGAGATCCATGATGATGCGCTCCACAGCTTTGCAGACCAAGCTGGTCAGGCTTATAGGGCAATAGTTCCCACGGTCCATTGTGGCTCCACCTTTGTGGAATGGAATAACCGTTGCTGTGCGCCACTCTGTGGGCATGTAGCCAGTGGAGAGGCTGAGTTTAAACAGTGCGTTTAGGTGAGGGGTTAGTGATTCTTCGAGCTTGTGTAGGATGCAACTGGGACACTGTCTGGTGCCATTGATGCTGTGTTTCTGGTTTTGGAAAGGGCTGTTTTAACCTGAGTGTCTGTGATTTCAGGGGCACTACATTCTTCTGGTATAGTTATGGGCCTTTTGGGGGTGAAGTTTGCACTGAACCCGTCTGCCAGGATGTTAGCTATATCGGTTGGTTCAGTGTATTTTGTGCCATTCTGCACTAACTCCGAGCAGATCTGAGAATTGCCACTTAGAGATTCCTGACATAGCTAAAGAATGCCTTGTGGTTATCTTTGGAGTCCATGGCAATTTTTCTTTCGAAGCTAGCCTTGGATGATTTTATGAGGGAACGTAGTTTCTTGTTGATACTGATCAGGGATGTCTTCCCTTCTTGGGATTTTACTCTTTTCTGTACTAGTTTCCTCCTCCTACTGTATAGCTTATTTATGGCAGGGGTCCACCAGACTGGTTTCCTTTTCTTGAAGGAGTGAGTCTTGGTTTTGTTTGGGATAGCACGATTCATGCATTCTTGTAGGTGCCCATAGAGTGCATTAGTAAAGGATTTTGCAGCTTGGACAGTGTTATGCTTTAGCATGGGGACTTTGAAAGTTCCCACCTTGGTCTTACGTAACGTGAACTTTGTGTTTGAAAAGTTTTTCACGGTGGTTTCTTTGACCGGGGGTGGTGGCTGAATGTGGATATCCAGAGTGATTAGTTTATGGTCAGATCTAACCAGCAAGGGGTTTGACCTCCGGTATGGAACACTGGTCGCCCATGTTGGTGATGACCAGGTCCAATATGCTGTCACCTCTGGGGGGGGTGTTAACCAGTTGATCCAGGGCATTTGAGTTTATAAATTCTACGAAATGTTGGGCCAGGGAGTTCGTACTTGAGTAGTTCTCCCAGTTAATGTTTGGATAATTGAAATCACCCAATAGCAGGGTGTTTTTGTAGGACCTTTATGTTTCCCAGTGTTTCCAGGAATGCGGAGTGGGGGTCCTGGGACATGGTGGTTAATCTGTAGCAAACTATAATTTGAATAGCAGTTTTGCCCATTGTTAGTTGCACGTGGATGATCTCTGAAGCATCGTGCTGTGCCACTAACCTGGAGGTGTGGGTATCCTTGATGAATATGGATACTGCCCCACCTTTTGTATTTCGGTCTGGGTTTTGTGGCCAAAATGTATGGTATGAGTTGTAGCCTGGCAGTGCTGAGGTGCTCTATGGATCCTTAAACCAGGTTTCTGTTACTGCACATACATCTATTTTATCCATACTGAGGAGTGCCTCAAGTGCGTGCATTTTGAGGTTTAGACTCCTGGCATTGAGCAACATTACCCTCAGTTTTTTGTTACTTGTGCTATTTATGGTGGTGGGTTTGTCTTTTGTGCCTTACCTAAAAAAGACACTATAAAGATGGCAAGAGCCTTGGCCAGTATTCGAAAGCCTAAGGGTGACAGGTGCAAGCCATCTCTAGCAAAGCAGCATGGCTTGTCGAGCATGTCATCCCAGGCTGACAGACACTGGATCCCCTTTGAATGACACCAGAAGCTTAGCCAATTGTTGAAATTGACAATTTTTTCTCTATACCGTGGTATCATTCTTGGTGAGGACAGGATGCTACTCAGGGTCAGGGTCATACCAGCCTGAGCTATGTGATTAGAGAACTCCTCCATGTCTCTTTTCATGTAGTCCAGGGAGGTACGGCTCAGGTCATTCACCCCAACATGGACAATGACAGAGTCATATTTGTACTTGTTCTGGTGTGACCTGAGTGCTTGTGTTATGTGGCGGATCCTGGCACCCAACAGGCAACTAACAGTAACCTTCTCCTTGTTCAGCCTAGTGAGTGGGACGTCAGTGTGCCTGGCTACAGAGTCACCTATTACTAGTGTGTTGGGTATGTTATTTTGCCTTAAGGGCTGTGACTGTGTCACACACTCATTTTGTGAATTAATGTGTTTCATGGTTTGTGTTGGGGGGTGGAGGTTGCTTAGATGTCTGCTTTGGAGGTCCCTGTTGCTTTTGCAGATTTTTATTTAGAGCCTCAGAGTATGTTTTTGTGTATTTATCTGTGTGTTTTGCCAGTGCTGGTTTCATAGGTCTATGTGAGACTGGTGGTGTGATGCAAGTAATTCCCTTCTCCTCTTGACTGCCTGGTCCAGTCTTGGGTTGAGAGAGCTTATCCTCCAGTTTGGCTGTACAATTGCATCTCTCGCATGTATTAGTGTTTGGTGGAAGGAGGAGAGGGTTGTCTGTGTACATGAGGCAATTGTAACATTGCCTCAAAATGCCCAGATTCACCAGCTGGACTGGAGAGTACACCTGAAGCTGCCCTTTGGACATGCCTGGACAGGTACAATGAACTGTTTTACTGACTGGCTGGTAAGGTCGACTAGAGAAGTCTTGTCCTTCTCTACAGTACAGGGGGGTCTAGTGTTATGGTTTATTAGTGCTTGCTATGAGTTTTGGGCAAATTCAGGGGATGAGAAGTGAATGATTTGAGTGCTTAAGTTGAAAGTTTGTCTAGTTCCAAGGGAAAAAATTGAAGAGTACTCTTTGTAGAGCCGGGAATAGTTATACCCTAGCTAACCGGCGCTACCCGGCATTGAAAAGCACGCAAATGTGGTTTTTATAGCAGGGAAATGAGAGAGATAAAAATTAGCCCAAAATGGCCAATAAACTACTAATTAGTGGGCTGAAACCACTCCCCCAGGGACAGATAGGCTGCTCAAAGCTCCCTCTCTCACAGTGAACAGAGAAACTTCCTTCTATCCAAGTAAGGTATGGGCAAACACTGAAACTTGTAACACAGCCCTGAATTCAGCACTAACCTGAAAACTGGACTAAACTAGCTTAGAAAGGTGGGAAAACAAGTATAATTTTTTTTTTCTTCAGAAAATAAAGTGGATACGATCAAGAAAACACTTTAAATGCCTTTGAATGTTTGGAAACTAAGAGTGAAGAACGTGGTAAAGATCTGAAAGGTTACATTTAACAATATCCCCACCTTCATTTACCTACTGTGTGACCCTGAGCGAATTACTTAACCAGTCAGTGCTTGGCTTTGAGGCATTCGGGCTGGGCTCCTTAATGATCACCAGGACTGTATACCTAGCAACTAACTAGAATTATAACGTGTTTATGTGGCTATGGTGCAGCCAAAGCTTATGCATATGGATCGATGAGGCTTGTTGTGGGGAAGAAAACTTTTGACAACATTTACAGAACATTGATGATCCAGAAGAAAGCAGACTGCAGGATGGGTCCTGATGCAGAGAAGGCATTCAATAGAATTAGCTGGGATTTTATGAGTAGGGAAATGGCAGCATTTGCAGTTCCTGACAAAATAATGAAGTTGATCAGGAAGATATATTAAGGGTAAAAAGGCAAAGCTGTGCCAACAGAGGAACTAGGAAGGGGTGTCCTCTTTCCCCTTTGTTATTTTCCTCATACTTAGAGACACAGGCTAAGAAATAAATGGCACACAAATTGAAGGACATAACTAGTATGACACTCAAGAAAGATTAGCCTTATTTACAGACTGTATTATTTTGCACTTCATGAATCTGGAAAAGGATATTTCAGTGTTGTGAAACATTTTGAGGCAGTTTCAAGTATTTTTTTTTCAGGATATAAAACAAATGAAAGCTAAAACAAAGGGTATAAAAGTAAACTATGTTCTCACAGGTCTACTTCGACCCATCGAATTTACACTTTAGCGAAACTTAGTTTCACAAAAGTGCATTTATCCGAAAATGCACTTTCGCAAAACTACAGTTCACAGAAAAATGAAAAAAAAAAACCTGACATGCAGGGGGGGCAGGCCCCTGATGCAACCCCCCCCCGCTACTAATATATACTAACTCTGAGATCACACTACAGTAGGGAAAAGAGAATATTCCCTTATCCCCTCTGTACCACAATCTACAACAACCTCTGTGAACTGTAGTTTCATGAAAGTGACATGATGAGATTACGTATTCAGGGTGCATGGATTAATAAGGATTATATTATAGCAGCTATGGATATGAGAGAAGAGACTAAACAAAAGAAAATACCAAACCTGAAAAGAAGAAAGCTTTTGACTATGGTTATAGGTAGTAAAATGAAAATGTTTCTAGTCTATTTAATACTAAATACAGGCCAGAGTTATTGTCATCATTCAGAGAAGAAGCTGTGGATCATAATTAATAAAGAATTAAAGGAAATTATTTGGAAGGGAAAGAGGACAGGTGTTAAGTAATGGGATAAGATGTTTCCTCTTAAAAATCAAAGTTGTTTAGAATTGTCATATTTAAAGGGACACTTTAGAAATATGCAGTTAAGGCTCTTTTACATAAGATAAGCAACAGACAACAAATCAAAGTGGAAAGAAATGATGTTGAAATGGGAGGTGGGGGTCACAAAAGAAGGAGAGACTAGTATTTTGGGTGCAAGCATTTAAAGAAGACAATAACTTCCATGCAGAATATTATATTATATTCGTAAAGAAGCCAAAAGTATTTTCAACATGGGAATGGATTAAGGAGAATTTAATAGGGATGACTGCGAGTAGTGGCACAGAAAATAGGCAAAAAGGAGCTAGAATTTACTGGAGAGAATTAGCAAAGAAGAAAGATGCTGTGAGCAAATAACTAGGGAAGGAAACGTTCTAGAGTGGGATGAGACCAAGACGTTTGGACTGCGGGTTAGAAACTACCTTCCCTACCAATGACTGATAAGAGTACAGGTAAAGAGAAAAGGGTTTGTGGAAGTAGACTGGATCTGACTGAGTTTATAGTTCAATCTAGAACACATTTTGTGGTTAAAAAGGGCTAATTAGCAGGGCATATAAAATAATGTATTACACAACAGAGTTGTGAAAGTAGCCTGAGCTATTTGGATCCTAACCCTTGTAACCAGCCAGCTTTCAATGACTGAGGGTGTCTTTTCTGTGCTCTGTCAGGAGCTCGAGGGGAGCTCTACAGTGGATATACAAAGTGTACACACCCATGTTAAAATGCCAGGTTTTTGTGATATTAAAAAGAGAGAGCACAATAAATCATTTCAAAACTTTTCCCGCCTTTAATGTGACCTATAACCTGTACAATTCAATTGAAAAACAAATCTGTTCGGGGAAAAATATAAAAAAATTAAAAACGTACAATAAGCTGGTTGCATACGTGTGTACACCCTTAAACTAAAACTTTGTTGAAGCACCTTTTGATTTAATTACAACATTCAGTTTTCTTGGGTAGGAGTTTATCAGCATGGCACATCTTGACTTGGCAATATTCACCCACTCTTCCTCGTAAAAGTCTCCAAATTTGTCAGATTGGGAGGGCATCTCTTGTGTACAGCCCTCTTCAGGTCACCCCACAGATTTTCTATTGGATTTATGTCTGGGCTCTGGCTGGGCCATTCCAATTCTTCTTCTGGTGAAGCCATTCTTTTGTTGAATTGAATGTATGCTTGCAGTCATTGTCATGATGAAAGGTGAAATTCCTCTTCATCTTCAGCTTTGTAGCAGATGCCTGAAGGTCTTGGGCCAAAAGTGATTGGTATTTGGAATTGTTCATAATTCCCTCCACCTTAAAGCTCCAGTTCCAGCTGAAGAAAAGCAACCACAAAGCATGATCCACCATGGTTCACCATGGGGATGGTGTTCTTTTGGTGATGCGAAGTATTGTTTTTGTGCCAAACGTACCCTTTGGAATTGTGACCAAAAAGTTCAACCTTCATCAGACCATAACACATTTTTCCATGTGCTTTTGGGGGACTTGATGTATTATTTTTGCAAACTTTAGCCGGGCCTGGATGCTTTTCTGTGTAAGAAAAGGCTTCTGTCTTGCAACCCTACCCCATAGCCCAGACATATGGGGAATACGGGAGATTGTTGTCACATGTAATACACAACCAGTACTTGGAAGAAATTCCTGCAGCTCCTTCAGTGTTGCTGTAGGTCTCTTGGCAGCTTCCCTGACCAGTTTTTGTCTGGTCTTTTCATCAATTTTGGAGGGACGTCCAGTTCTTTGCAACATCACTGTTGTCCCATATTTTCTCCACTTTTTGATGACTGTTTTCGCTGTCTTCTATGGTATATCCAATGCTGTGGAAATTGTTTTGTACCCTTCTCCTGACTGATACCTTTCAACAATGAGATCCCTTTGATGCTTTGTAAGCTCTCTGTGAACCATGGCTTTTACTGTAGCAGGCAACTGAGTAAATGTCAGGAAAATCATTCTAGGAAAGCTGAACTTTATTTTGGGTTAATCAGAGCCTCTTTAATTGATGGCAGATGTGAACCCAAGAAGACTGTTGAAGCACCTTTTGATTTAATTACAGCATTCAAAGTATTAGTTTAAGGGTGTGCACACTTATGCAACCAGCTTATTGTATGTTTTTTATTTTTTTCCCCCAACAGATTTGTTTTTCAATTGAATTGTACAGGTTATAGGTCACAATAAAGGTGGGAAAAGTTTTGAAATGATTTACGGTGGTCTAATTTTTTAATATCTCAAAAATTTAACAGGGGCGTGTACACTTTTTATATCCACTGCGTGTGTGTGTGTGTGTGTGTGTGTGTGTGTGTGTGTGTGTATATATATATATATATATATATATATATATATATATATATATATATATATATATATATGTCAGGGGAAAAAAACCCAAATGAAAACTATGTACAAACAGGTGTATACATACATACCTGTCAACACAAAAGAAAAAAAAAACTGAAATAAAGGTCTGAAGAAAAGTGTGGGCTACTGCAACAGTGATCTATTAGAACATCAACTGTTAAAGTAAGTTTACTTACACAACTGTACTATGTTTAACATACACAGCATTGTTGTAGTAGCCTCAGCTATTTGGGTAGATTACCATAGCTTGGAATCTTTGAAGGGAAGTGACAAATACATTTAAGTCTCCAACAGCCCCTGGAAAATGGTCCTATCAAAGCCTGTTCTAAGTCTGGAAAATGAATGCAGTTTGTAGTGCTTTGAAATGGCATGTACTGGGGACCAAGTTGCAGCCTCTAAAATACTTACAGGGTCCACCTCTTTCCAGAAAACCATTGAAGCCAAAGCCCTTATTAAGGAGGAGGTCCTAACACTGCCTGGAAAGTGGCTCATTATGGTGAGTATAACAAAAGGCAATAGCATGAGACAAACATCTGGAAATAGTCTGCTTTGACACAGGTTGTCCTTTCCTCTTACCCTCATAGGAGACAACCAGCTTATCAGCTCTCCAGAAGGTTTGAGTTTTGTCTAGGTAGTATCTGAGCTACCTGTGAACATCAAGAACATGAAGAATCTTTTCTCCCTTGCTCTTGGTTGCAAGAAAGAAGACAGGGAGTTTGGAGATTAACAGCCTGGCTTAAAGTAAACTCTGAGACCACTTTAAACATATAAAAGGGATTAGTTCTCAAATATTCTGGTCTTTGTGAAAAATGAGGTAGGGTTAACTCATCATATAAGTTTGTAACTCAGCCTCCAACCTTGAGTCAAAGAAATGAATAAAACTATCCTCAATGTTAAGAGCCTAATGAGCTGGTACAAATAGAAAAGGACTAAGCTTTTCAAGCAGAAAGTTAAGATCCCAAGGCAGAGCCACTTATTTTCCTAGGTGGATGAATATGCAACACCCTCTCCCAAAAACAGTTCAACTTGAGTATAGTTAGAAAGGGGAATCAAAGGTCAGAATAACAATGGCTGACAAACACACCTTGATAGAGAAATAAGACAGGACAGAGCACAATAACTCACATAAATAATCAAAAACCAGAGGCAGTTAGGCCTGAACAGGGTCTTGGTTCTTGCTCTGGCACCAACTAGATACTCTCTTCCACTTGCTCATATATGATTTCCTAGCAGCAGGGTTTTTTTGCCTTCGTTAGTAGCTGTTGTACATAGGGTTGCCATCTTTCATGTCAAAAAATCTGGACATGTATGTGAAAGCAAAGTGCATTTAATTTTGGTACCCTCCTCCCTCCCCCACACAGCCATTCAAGTGTCCCATTAATTGGCTATTTGTCTATTTCTCCTCAGTTGCCAAAAACTGTTCAAAACTGTCAAAGTGCATACGGTTTTCTGTTTTACTTTTACAAGGATTACAGATATTTGCATTTAATATTAACTTTTATTTCAAATGTTATAGCACGAACACTGATAAGCATTTACTAAATACAGCAATACAGTCTCACAATGAAAACAGACTTAGCAATACAACTTCTCTGCCTTTGAAACCCACATTCAAAGAAAATGCATCTGGCCAGTGTCAGATTAAGTTTACCCTTGGGCTGTTTTCAAATCATATATCCTTTGCACATACTTTTAGGACCACGCAAAAGTTCTTTGATTCGCCTTTCTGATTGTATTAAATCATAATATACAATAATTAAATGATATCCCTTGTATAATACAGCACCACTTGTTAAGAGTGTGTTTTAAATTTATAATTTTGAACATTTTTCCAGTAAGCAATGAAACAAAACATATGAACCAATAATGACAAAACTGCCCAGCTCAGAACATTTCACCCACAAAAGGCTTCTAAAACTTCTGTCATTACAATCCACAAATATCGTAAGACTAATATTGGTGGACTGTAATAAAAGAAGTTTGAGAAGCCTTTTATGGGTGAAATGTTCTGAATTGGGCAGTGACTAATATTGGTGGATTGTAATGACAGAAGTTTGAGAAGCCTTTTGTGGGTGAAATGTTCTGAATTGAGTAGTTTTGTCATTATTGGTTCATATGTTTTATATGCACAATCTCTGCAGAAGTAAAAGTCATTTGAAAATTCTACATTAGAGAGATCTGTAACTAACGAAAAGGTTGCTACTAGCAAACAACTTTATATTTCAGTGTTTCATCTAAAAATTCAGTGCCTGCTGCCCTTAAAGAATAAATTGCCTACGTTACATTAAAAAAAAATTGTAAGCTGGCAATATTGTAATAGGGAATGGATGGCAGTTTGAAAACAGGTTCATAGTTACTAGGCATGTCATCCAAAGGAGGACATACTCAGGAATGCAGCACCCCCCCCCCTTTAAAATACAACACAGTATTAGCTATCCATCTACATGTTGTGGGAGTAGAACCCACAGCCTGCTGCATCAAAACAAGTATGCTACTAACACTGCTTTAAAATTCTATACCACAACAGTGATACCATTTGCATGAAAAAAAAAAAAAGTAGCTGCACATTGTAAACTGACTTAGCATGAGCAGCAGTAAACTGTTCTTCCCCTGAAGCTCACAATTCCGTGAAAATGTACTTAAAACTGAAGTCCTTGAAAAATGCAGCTTGGTAGTTGGTGTAGGGGATTCAGGCTGTTTCCTGCAGCTACGGGCACAGGGTTTGATCCTAAGCAGGAAAACAAAGCTAGGATGAATAATATTAAGCTGTAATATTTTCCTGAGAATGATGAAGAAAGGACTGGACATGTTTTCTTGTTGCCAAGATTATCCCACTGATATTAAAAAACAGAATCATTCCTCTTTCATCCTGAAAGAATCTATAGGCCATTAACTCCTGAGACTACTTAGGATTCACAAAGGCCGAGATCTGTAATTATAAAATATTTTATCATATAAAGACAGTATGTTGGGCTGCATGAGACAATCCTTAACTAACTGTGTGAAGTCCATGCAGGAGCAATGAGGTTTCTGTTGTTATGGTGTCAAAAAAAAAAAAAAATCATTGATCAGATATTTAAAAATCTAAGGGTTTTTCCTTTTGTATGTTTCAGATACAAATATTAAACTCCTTTTTAGTGCAAATGTTCATTACACTTTTAATGACACTCCCCATAGACCTTTAAAACAGTGGATATATGCAGTGATAACTAATGGAATGTTTTTTGCTACTTTTAAAAGAACTGTTTAAAAAGAAAGATGGGAAACAGTATCAACATGAATGAAAAATAGCAGAAGATTGGATTACCTGATATATAAAGCAGTTATATTTCAAATTTAATACTTGAAAAAGCCCATAGTCTTTCCTTTCTCATTCTCCTGAACAAGTCTATGCATATTTCAAAGGCAAAAATTTAAAAAGACGACTTACATTTTAGACTACATCATTGTTGTACGATGTATGTGAAGAGGAAAGGAAGAAAATAGAAATGGAAATTCACAGAAATATGTATGCAGCAACAATAAAGAACAGAAATAAAATACTAAAGTTGTCTTTTCCCATAGAAGGAAATACAGAATATATTACCAAATATTCTGCAACCACATATTCAAAAAACAAAATAGAGTATAAGGATAGGAAACAAAAAGAGTTATGTACTTACCACAACTTGGAATCTGTACTATCCAGTGTCATTATTCATCACAGATGGGTTTAGGATCAGATGTCGGATCCGAGCCGGCAACTAGTAACACAGCTCCTGAACTCAAGCTCCTCTCCTTCCCAAGATCCCTTGCTACCCACAACCCTCAGTCTGAGTTTGTTGGATAGAAAAAAGGAGGCAGTGAAGACTGCTTATAAAGACAAAAAACTACTAAGGGATACATCCCTCCATACCTCCCCAATCACCAGAAGGGTGGGAACATGATGAATGATGACACTGTATAGCACAAATTTCAAGTTATGGTGAGTATACAACTCTTTATTTGATTCTGTGTCATTATTGATCATGGATGGGTCTGAGTCCCCAGCTACTAAGAACCCTGGGATGCCTCATGGACGGATATGCCAGAGCACAGAAGAACCAAAGGAAACCCTGCCCCTAGACACCAAGTCCAACTTATAATGTGCAACAAAGGTATGGGGATTAGACCAAGTAGTAGTAGCAGCAGCACAAATTTTATCTAAAGAAAGTTCTGCCAGGAAGGCAGAAGATGTGGCTGCTGGACTAGTACAGTAATCTTTAACTGGTCTGGAAAGCTCCAGGTGTCTGCTTTCATAAATGTAAGAAATACAGCTTTATATCCAACGAGAAATAGATACCTTGGAAACTGCGTGACCTTTCCTAGCCTGACAGAAGGGAACAAAGAGATGATCAGACTTCCAAAAATTTTCAGTTCTGTTGAAGTAAAAACATAATTGCCTATGTAAATCCAGGCAATGCAATATATATTCCCCTTTACTGGAAAAACTGGGGAAGAACAGAGAAAGTTGAATCGATTGGTTAAAATTCACCTCCGAGGCTACCTTAGGGACAAAAGAGGGCTTGGTCCTGAGAGACACCTTATCCTTATGGAACAACATGAAGGGGGGGGCTTAATGCACAGAGCCTGCAATTCGAAGACCCTCCTGGCCAAATTAACAGCCACCAAAAGGACAGTTTTCCAGGACAGGAATTTTAGATCACAAATCACAGCAGATTCAAAGGGTTTCTGCGTCAAAGACTGCAACACCAGAGTAAGATCCCATGGATGGGAGGGATCCTTGATAGGAGGCCTGAGTAGAAAGATCACTTTGAGGAAGGCCTTGCAAAGCCTAGAAGAAAAAGTGGGATTTTCTTTAAATGGAAGTTGGAGATAGCCACCAACTGGAGTTTAATCATGGAGAACCTGGCCCTTGTTGAAAAAGAGAAGCCATAAACGAAAAAATGTCAGGGATAGAAGCTGAAAAAGTATCTAGATTGCGTTTTGCCCAAACAGAAAATCTCCTCAATTTGCTGGAATACACCTTCTTGGTAGATGGCTTTTGGGAAGCCAAAATAATGCTCTTAACTGGGGAAGGAAGCCTGGACTGGGAAAGGATCACTGGAACTGGAGGAACCAAGTGGTCAGACGAAGTGACTGAAGGTTGAGAGGTGGAACGGGATTTCCACGGATGGGAAATGAGATCCGGAATGGGATCTAATATCCAAGGTGGATATTTCAGATGAGACCAATGGAGGGAAAACCATGCCTGAAGAGGCCAGAAGGGGACAATGAGGATGATAGTCTTCAAGCGATGGGCTTTCTGTAAGACTTTGGGGGTGAGGGGGAGGTATGCATATAGAACTCTTGACGGCCAATCATGAACCAGTGTGTCCCTGGGTGACTCCCCCCATTGGGGGGATCAGGGCAAAGTAGTTGCTGCATCTGTGTTTGTCCTGAGAGGTAAAAAGATTGCAGCAAGGGAGACTTCAGTGGTCAAATAACCAACATGCCACTGATGGGTTCAGGGACCACTTGTGAGGACTCAGGATGGATCTGCTGAGTTTTTTTGCTATTATGTTAGAACTGCCGGGAATGTGCCTTGCAAGAAGAAAGTGCCTGGAAGACATCACCCATTCCCATACACTCAGGGCCTCACTGCACAGGGTAAAGAATGTTTTCCCCTTGCCTGTTGATGTACCAGATCACCAACATGCTGTCTGTTTAAACTGCAATAGCCCCTAAAGGGAGACAGTTCTGGAAGGTTTGCAACATTAGAAGGACTGCTCTCATCTCTAGGACATTTACGTACAATTTGGTCTCTAAGGGGGACTACGTGCCTTGAACAGTCCTTCCCTGATAATGCCCCTCTACCCCAACAGGGAGGCATCATTGGTCACTGTGGCTTGGGGTTGGGGAAGACAGAAGGATCTGCCTGGCAGAAGATTCTGAACTTAGAGCCACCAAGCAAGGGGACGTTTGCAGACCTGAGAAATCCTGATGGTCATAGACATGGGATGAAAGTGAGCTGACCACTGCACCGCTACGGTTCACTGCAGAACTCTCATAAGATATCTGGTGAGAGGGACTAACTGGATCGCCGCTGCCAGTGAACCTACAGCTTGCAAGACCAGGTGGACTGTGGGACGTTCCAGATGTAGCAGGAAATGGACCTTGTCCAGAATCATCTCCACTCTGCAAAGGGAAAGTGCTGCAGTCTCTGATACAGTGTCCAGAAGGACCCAGATAAATTACAGGTTCTGACACAGGACAAGATGGGATTTGGGCAAGTTGACTGTGATGCCTAGATCCTGAAAGAGACTGTGTATGTAATCCATGGCCAATGTGAGTTGATGTCTTGTGGGGGCCGTGAGGAGCCAATCGTCCAGGTACAGGAAAACCTTGAAACCTTGCAGTCGGAGATAAGCTGGCACCACTGCAATACATTTGGTAAACACTTGGGGAGCTGTGGTGAGTCCAAAGGGCAGGGCTCTCAACTGATGGTGATTTGCCCCCAATCCGATAAGCACAGGTATCTCCTGGAGTGTCTGTCGATTTTGATGTGATAGTACGCATTCTTGAGATCCACTGAGCACATCCAATCATCCTTGTGCAGAAGAGGCAGAATGGACTGAACATTGACCATCTAGAACTTCGGCTTCTTGACAGACAAATTTAAACACTGAGGTCCAAAATGGGATGTAGGTCCCCGTTTTTTTTTTTGGGCACCAAAAATAAGTGAAAGTAAGTTCCGGACCTTCATTGTCATGTTGGAACCTCCTGGGTGGCTCTTTTTTGAAGGAGGTCTTGAACCTCTAGAATGGCCAAACTCTCTTTGGTGGGGTGGAACATCCGGGAGAGATTTTTGAGATGGAGGGAGCTGAAAAAAGGGTATGAAGTAACCCCTGGACACAATGTTCAACACTCACTGATCTGAGGTAATACTTGTCCAGGCTAGTGGGTAGAGGGAGAGATGACCCCCGGACTGGCTCCAGGGCAGGACAGCTGGGCAGCGCTGAAGTGGCTTCTCTGAGAAGAGTTCCCATGAGCCCTGATTCTGCAGACCTCCTCTGCATCTGGGGTGGTGTCTGTTGTCAAATTTATTTCCCGGCTGGAGGAAGAGGATTCCTGTGGAGCATCTCGGAAGGAAGACTGAGACCTGCAGAACCAGTTTCTTACTACCCCTCTGATTTTTGGAAGAGGATCATTGGGAAGTAGAGAACTTGATCTTGACTGCGGACAGAGTTTTTCCCTCCTGCTTGGCTACAGGTTAAAGCTTCTTTGAGCAAAGGGCCAAACAGAGTTGACCCGTCGAAAGGGGCGTTAGTGAATGACTCCTTCAAGGGTTCAGCAAACCTGCAAAGGCAAAGCCAGGCATGGCACCTAATGGCAATGCCAGTGCCTGTCACTTGAGCAGTGGCCTCCACCGCACTGGAGATCAACCTCATTGAGGTGTTAGCCAGGGAAGTCAGAATACACAGCTTTGGAGAGATCAATTTGAGACTCTCCATAGGTAGTAACTCAGAAAGGGAAGTGGAGAGTTCTGATACCAAGTCCCTTTGCTTCCCAAAATGGTCAATCGCCCGGGACTCCCTATTGAGAGATGGACCATGGAGCTCAGTTTGGCGAGCTCCATTTTTGTAGCTGCGGCCACCACAGCATCAATGAGAACGTCCTTTCTCCAAAAAGTCTTGTCTTTTGGGGGCTTAGGAACTTATCAGCTTTCTTGGGAATTGGTTCCACTGTGTCCAGCTCCTTCCACGCTCTGCTGAATATAAGCTGGACGAGCTCATTGGCAGGGGAAGACACCCAGGTAAAAGATGGGCCTGTCCCGAAGGCCTTCAGGAACATGGATTCCTCTGAAGATGGGGCAGGGGGAGAGACCAACTGCTTCACTGTTTAAGTATCTCGAGGATGTTCCCAAAGGATACCTCCTTGGACAGAAGTCTGGGGGACCCATCTCCTTCCTCAAAATCTGGGTCTTCAGTAAGGGACTTTCAAGGGGAGTCCAAGTGTCTCCTCTTGCACGCCACCTTCTGAGGCTGCTCCACAGTGGGCTCTGGGGAGGACCTGGAAGAGGTATGGACCCTGATGGGGGTAATCCCTGTCTGAAGGTGCTCACAGGAGGACTGACCCTGGGAGGATAAGATCTTGCCACCCAACGTCGAGCGAGGGTAGGGAGGACCCAGAACTGAAGGAGAGGCAGCTGCCCAACTGGAGACTGTCCTCTCTATCGCCTGGAAGGCTGACAGGCTGGACAAATCCTCCTCCTCCTCCCCACCAGCTGCAGCCGTCCGGGATGGAAGGATTGACCCCGATTCTGCACTGTCTCCAGATGATATTGGCCCTGAGCTGTCCAGCACGGAGGCTCCCAGAGGGAGGGAACAGTCCCAAAAGCTCTGGGCCTGACCCCACACTCTCCAGCAACCCATACTGACCTGGCAGGACCGAGGCTCAGCCAGCTCAGAGGGCAATGGAGCTGAGCCAACCAGGAACCCTGAAAGTGTGGGAAATGAAGACATGCCCAATACTGTTGGCCTCTCACTGGGAATGCCCTGATCATGAGGGACCAAACCCAAATGGGTCGGTCGAAGAGAGAGGAGTTCTGAGGATGGAGTGGATCCCCTAGGCAAGTCAGCCGGGGATAGCAACAAGCCCAACTCACTTTGGGCCTTGAGAAAGCTCGTCATCCTATCCATATCTGAGGGGAGTAGACTCCTGTTGGATCAGGAAGATGAGGAATGGCCTGATGTAACTGAGGGCCTGCGGTTTCGAGTGGGAGAACTGCTTGAAAGCTTCGGATCCGATCTCCTAGATTTGGAGGGGGAGCTCGCAACAACTACTGGATCTGACAAAACTGTCGGATCGAAGGTCTATTTGGATCTGAAGATTTAGATGGTGCCACTGTTGGATCAGATGGGTGGGTCAGATCTGAGAGCAGTCTAGGTCAAATCGGATCCAAGGACCTCCAAGGTCTTGGATCCGACAGAGGGAGCCTAGGGCTCTCAGAGCATAAGAGCCTGGATCCGAAGCCATGGAGGCTGGGCTTGGATCCAGGGAACTGTGATCAGAGAGCCTTGGCTTTTTGGCGGGAGAATCCCAAGACGAAGAAGACTTCCTCTTGAAAGCTGATGAAGGCTTAGAAGGGGATCCAGAAACCAAGGGACCCCCTTTGGCCAGCCCTTTGAACAGGAGCTTGTTCCTGCTTTCCAGGACAGCCCTGGGGTTGAATCCAGCACAAATGTCACATTCAATCTACAGGTGTGGCCCTCCCAGACAATAAACACACTCCTCCGGCATGTCGGAATGGGGCATTTTCCAGCCACATGAGGAGCACCTTTTAAACCCAATGGGCTTTTCTGACATCCCACACAACACACACACATGCACACACATACCAACCTGCACACGTTATCATAGTCATCTTCTGCAGCTGAATGACAGAATGCCATTCCTGAAATGCATTTTCCTTATTTACACTAAAAAAATTATAAAACAGCACAGAGGTTAGACGAATCATTATGTCTTACACAATGGTCCCCCCTCACACACACACACACACACACACACACACACACACACACACACACACCTGCATCTCACTTGTCCGTTTCTGGTCCACTGTGCAGTCCAAACATCTTCTGGAATTCAAATTCTGCATGCACATAAGACGAAGACAAACAATCGATCACACAGATGCAACAGGTGTCTACGACTTGTTTTCGCCTTCTGCATCTGTGCAACTGGACGTAAGGAGTGTTCTTAAAGAAGAATGCCCTTAAAAAAATTTTTTTTTTAAAAAAAAAAATTAAAATAAAATCAATCTCCCAGCCACGACCGGTTGTCCCCTGCAAGGTGAACCACAACTGATTTTATTTTTTTCGGACAATAAACTGCCCAGAAAAGGCAGTCTCTGTTTTCCAGACAGTGTCCCTTAATTCCAGACATTTGGCAATCCTGTTTGTACATCTTCAGAAAAAATGCCTAAAAGGTATCAAATTGCTATCATCCAGGCAGTTAGCTGAAGAGCTTTTTGGTTAGGATGCATCAAACAACTGTCTTATGTGAGTAAATCCATAATGTGGAGAAACCTGTGGTAATTACCATTGGCCAGACTGAAAAGAAAGGAGAACCATGCTGCTTAGGCGAACAGGGAGGTACCATCACAAATTCTGAATAGTCTTTCTGGATCAATAAAATAAACTTTAATATTAGTAGGGAGGGTGGAAAAGAATATAGGAACATTCTTGCCTATGGGAATGAGAAGACACCTATCTTCCAAGCCCATTTGCAAGGAATCCTTGTGCAGAATTTCTTTAGTCTGCTCTGAGAGGCGGCAAACAGATCTACTTGAGATGTTCCCCACAGTTGGATCAATTGTTTGAAGACCTCAAGATGAAGTTTCCATTCACTGGGGGGTCTGCCTTGGTTCTGCTCAGCTTGTCTGCAATAAGTTTTCTTCTGAAGGAATGTATGAAACCTGAAGAGTGAAACAGAAATGATTTGCTATCTCCCATGCTATCAAGCATGACTGCAAAGATGGTAAGACTAATACTCTCATGTACCACATCACTTTGGTTTTATCTGAGTAAACTAGAAGAGGTCCTGTGAACCAGAGATGATTTAAGGCATTCAAAGTGTTGCTCACTGCCAATATCTTTCTGACATTTATGTGTTTCTGTGTGTCTAAAGGATTTCAGAGCTTGCACTTTTACCCCTCTGGAAATAGCTCCCCACACCAGGTCTGATGCGTCTATACTGAAAAGACTGGAAGGGTTTCAGAAGGGAGAATAATACGATACTTGGATTGCAAGAGATATTTTTTCCCCTGCCACAAATTATCCTTCTTTACATATCAGAGAACTGGAATTTGAAAAGAAAAAGGGCAGAGACACTGAGTTCAGATTGAGCTGACGTACCCGCATTCATGTGAAGTCTGGCCAGAAGGAGCAGGAGTCTCACTGATAAGCATGTACCCAAAACTTCTGAGAAATTCCCTTGCAGATGCCAGGTTTCTGATTAGAGAAACTCAGGAAGAACTGTTGAAACATCTCTACTTTCTCAGTAGGAAGCAAGGCTCTTTCCATAGCAGAATCAGACACCAATGCAATATCATCCTATGAGAAGGGATGACAGAAGATTTATGAAAGCTGTTTGAAAATCCACACAAAGGAGAAGTTTCTCAATAGCTGATAAAGACCAGACAACTGTGAAAATGGAGACTGCAAAGATAAGACAATCGTACAAATTTGGAAAGATGTAAATACCCTAATGGCTGCAACAAGCAATGACAAGAGCTAGTCACCTTGTGAATATCTTTGGTGCAGTGGAGAGCCCTAAGGGTAAAATAGAAAATGGATAACATTAGCCAGACAAAACAAATCTTAAAAATGTCTGAACTGCTCACCAAAGAGAATGTGATAATAGGCATCTTTTAAATGTAACTTAAAAGCTACAGGAGTAAGCAGAGATAAAAGGGACTGAATAAACAGCATTATGATCTTTGTAAACTTGACAAAAGGATTTATAAAGAAAAGGTCCAGCACAGGCCTCTGAGATCCTTCCTTATATGGCACCAGAAAAATCCTAGAATAAAAGTGTTGCCCCATCTGGCAAGATACTATTTTCCATTACTCCATTAGCAAATACTTGATGCAGAATGGGAGGAAACTTGGACACTTGGTTCACATGGCAAGGAAGAATCCTCTGAAACAGGGGGGAGGATTTCCATGGCTAAGTGCAACCTCTGCTGAATTACATTTAAAACCTATTTACTTGTTAAAATCTGGTACCACAACAAGGGAAGATGCAGCCACAGAGATATGCACAGGTTGCGAGTGTGTAAGGAGTGAGAGCCTGAATTGCCAGCAGCCATGCTGAGTGATTGGACTCTGATTTTTAGAGGCTTTTCACTTCTCTTTTGAGCCTCCCTTGCCATTGCTCTTCAGACTCCTGTTTAACAGCTTCTTGCTGCTTAAATTGCTTTCTGAAATAGGAAGCCAAGGAGAAATGGAAGTTCTTATTTGCTTACAAAAGGAGGGTTGAAATATGAGTCACCCCTTGAATCATCTTTCTCCTTTCACCCCAATTCTACAGCACCTCAGCTGAGTAGGATCAAACAGAACGTCCTTGTCTAAGGCAGGATTTAGAATTTCAGATTTAACATGTTCAGGAAAGTTTTGAGAATAGAGCCGAGTCAATCTCTTCATTAGAAATCCAGAAGGAGCATTATCATAAGCACACTTTAAAACATGTCAAATAACTTAAGAAGCAGTTGTTAGTAACCTATTCATGACTTTTTACCTCAGAAAAAAGGATGGTTAACAATGAACTTTTGCATATTCTCTAAAATTACAATTATATACTTTAAAATGTAAGCTTGACAGTTTAAAATCCTTAAATTTAATGCAGCAGAGAAATGCAATTTATTCCCCAACTTGCCAAAAGCATTCCCATCCTTGTCAGAGGGAATGGGGTTAACAAGTAATAATCGGTTTAGCAGAAACTGTTTTAGATATAGAAATTGTGGCTGAATCTGGTATGGAGTTTTTCCTAAGTATTTAAACATTACCTCACTTGTAGCTCTCTCAGTAGACTGAAAGATCCCATGCTTGTGCCCCTGTCTCTACTGCTTCATCTTTTGTGCTATTTTTTTTTAATCTGCCGCATGCCTTGCAAAATCAGGCAACATCTACTCCCCACCATTTCCTGCAGTCTGCATCCTCTATCCTTTTTCCTCTGTGTGTGTGCTTATGTGTGTACACACATACACACTCACTTATATATGTGTATGTATGTATGTATCTACCTACACATACAAAAAAAGACACACACACACACATTACACTGTTTCTGTAAGCCTGGAATAGTCTTATCTTTTGGATTAATACATGCATGCCTCCCTATTACATAACACATCAAAGTGTGTCAAAGTCCTTTCTACCTCCACCCTTCACCATAACTAACACACACTACTTTCACCATCTAGTTACTATTATTCAACTTTTTTCTTTCACCATAAATTTCTCTGCTGCAGCACCACATACCATAACCTCCAAATAATTACCTCATTTTACCCAGGTAGCCCTACTTAACCCCTCTCTCCACTCTTCCCCTCTTCATTTTAGCCCTGACTCTCCCTAAACCTAATAGAAAAATCCAGTATCCTCAGTAACTGCTTCTCCACTTCATCAAGCAAAATCACATAATGATCTTCAAAACAATGCAAACTTCCCATACTGTAAAAATCACCTCCTTCCCCAACTTCCTTTGTATCCATTGAATCAAACTTTCAAAATCTCCACCAAAAACCTACTTTGAGAAAATAAGTATACTTTCCTTGCACCCCATAATATTCTCTGACTGCCCTTTAACCAAAACTCTCAAATGTGGTTTCCTATATACAGATTTTACCCAACCCACCCGCTTATCTTCCTAAACAACCAAAGAAACTTACAATTTCCCAACTTATACTATCAAACGCAGTTTGAATATCCATTAATGACACAAGTCCTCCCACCTCACCCTCCAGTTCATCCCACTTAATGAAATTTAATAAAGTTCTCCAATAACTCATTGAGAATCTTCTTTTAAACTCTACCTGGACTACTAAATTACTTCTGACAGAAACTGCTCAAGCCTCATTATCAAAAACTCTAGCATATATGTTTACATCTGTTTTACACAGAGAAATTAGCCTACTATTTATCTTGGTCTTCAATCTTCCCCTTGCCCTTATATAACACTATCACAGCTGCTTCATATATGGGCCTTGGCATCTTCTCTCAATCTACCAATACAGCAGCAACAGACACCACAACAAATTCGCAGTAACTCCAAAAAGTTTAATAAATCCAAAAAGAGCAACAATTACGCACTTTCATCCCAAATATGGGAACAAACTTGTATAACAGTCAACAAAATTTAAATACAACACAGCGAACTGAAGAAGATCAAGTTAACCAATCACCTTCAGGCATACATTTAAAAACACCCATCCTCCCAATTCATACAATGATCACAGCTAAAAAAAAAAGACATTTAGCTCAATTTAACTGTTTCCGTTCTAAAAGTAATAATGCATAAATAACAAAGAAAAAAACATAATGGTCTCCACTTTAAAAGTCACTCTCAGGGAATCCAAATATTATAAGCTTTGAGTTTTAAAATACTTGTGATCAAAATTGCCTCATTCAACCCGGGTTGGTTATATGCATTTAATTTCATTTGCCATTTCAACTGTGCAAATTCAATTAAGTCAGCCCATGGTCCCCCCTCGGGTTTTTAATTGTCTAACCCAAAAAATAAGAAGAAATAATTATTAAACTGTGTAATGCGTTTATACAAGGCATTGTTCTTAATGTCACAAGCAATATCATAGATATTGTTCACAGATACGCTAAATTTCCATTTTGTTTTGCCCATATAAAAACATGGAGAACACTGGCAAAAAGCCACATATACTATGCCTTCAGTGTTACAATTACAGTAAAATCTACTCTAAATAATTATGCTGTTAACCCTCACTGTTTCACCCACCAATAAATGTCTACACTGTAAACAGAAAGCACATTTATAGGTAACTTTCTGCGTGAATAAATCAACGTTCTCAACAATAACACTGGATTCTAACAAAGTTTTAAATGCTCATCCTTTCCTGTAAACTACATGGGGTTTATTATTCACAATTTGCAAAACTACTTTATCGGTCGAAAAAATTACCCAATTCTTTTCCACTATTTTCTTTACATTGTCACTATCATTGCTAAAATCAGCCAGAAACTAGTTTCTTATTGTTACTCCCTATACCCCTTAAACCACCTATGGTAAAAATGGGTCCATAAAAACCTTCTTCCCTCTTTTTGACTACTTCATTCTTGATGTTCATAACCAAGTTTTGAGGGGGGGGGGGGTGACCTCTAGTCAAAAACATATGCTTCAACTTGTCACACTCTTCTAAAAACATAGGAAATTCCAAAGCCATCCTAGCTAGTCTAACACATTGCTCCTTTAGTAGTGTCTTTTTCTGAAAATCAGGGTGGCAACACTGCCTTGGAATACATAGGTTTTACTATACCTTGTCATTAACCCTGACCATTCAGTGTTCACTTTCACCTCCATATCCAAGTATCTAAGTGTCACAGTTTTTGATTTATTAGTGTTTCCTTAGGTTTTTGGTTTGGATCTTCTCTCAATCCAACATCTGATTAAAAACATCTGCCAAACTTTCTTTGATCTTTAATCTCACCTTTTTAGAGAAATCTACTGGAAAGCCATTGGGTCCTCCTGCTTTTCCACTTTTCAAATATTTGACAGAATACACCATCTCACCCACCGCAATGAATACATTTTACACTTTGCACAGGTCCTGTCTTACCACCACCCAACTCATGTACCAAATTGGTCTCAAACACCGAAAAAACTAAGATAAATATAGTAAAAGGACAGCTAAAGAGGATCAGTAATTTAACTAAAAATAACTGTGATTTCTTGGAAGAAGCGATTCAGTTCTGCAGAAAAATGGAAAAAAGAGGTTACCCTGAAATAGAAGTCAGAGAAATATTACAGAATCAGATAAGTGAGAGGGCTGGAAATGTGATAAGTAATGATGTCAGGAGGGTATGCTACAATTATGGAACAGCAATAGCAGTACAGAATAGTGTGGATTCTAATGCAATTAAGAATGTTACAAGTAAAAATTGGGGATTATTTAGAGCAAATAGTGACTTAAAAAATAAAATAGGTGTAGAACCTAGAATTGTCCAGAAAATAGCAAAACCTTGCAAGAATTTTTTTTCAAACTAAATTGAACAAATCTAAATCAGTGGAATATAAGTGTGGGATGATAAAATTTTTTAATTGTAGTATGCGCAATTATTTGTATACAGAATCCTGTGAGTTAGAGGTGAGGAACAATAGAGTGAAAGTACCAGGGGTTTTTAGTTGCAAATCAAGGAATGTAGTCTATTTAATAGAATGTTTAGAGTATAAATCTTTCTACATAGTTAGAACTACACGAGAATTGTATAGAAGGATTTATGAACATAAGTATGCTATTTTAACATGAGATGAGAAGAATGCTATGAATAAATACTGCATAGTTAAAAAGTGTAAAATAAATGACAAGTTTCTGGTTCTAGAACCCCCTAATGAATACTGCGAATATAATAAATATAGAAGAAAAATTAGGCTGGCTGGTATATTGCTGGCAAGTAAGCCTGAATGCTGGTTTCCCACCAGGTTTAAACAACAGAGAGAAATATGTTATGTATTTGAAGCGAAAAGGGTTGAAACATTGATGGAAGAAGTTTTATTGATTTTTTAATGCTGGGTAGTAAAATAGTAATGTAACTATTTTTTGAACATGTGACTTGTGATGTCATCTCTGGAGTAAATCATGTGATTGTGAAGTTTTATTTCAAAAAAGCAGAAATTATATGTATGCCTCAGTCTGAAGAAGTCTCTCTAATTTTGAATTAGAAGAGACAACACTTTCTGGAGGTTTTATTTCAAATAAAGTGGTGGTTACCAGCAGGCACTGCAATTTTAACTTACAGCTCCTTTACTTGCATCTTTACATTGTCAAACATAATCCTCAACTCACTCTTGCATCTTCTTTTCATTGTCCTGCATATTCCATAACTTTTTCTCCATCTTCATAAACACCCTTTTTCCTCATTGTCTAACCAGCCCCCCCCCCCCCCCAAAGCATGGGTATCCTTGCCTCAAACATGGATATAGATTTTCTGGGTAGATAAAACAGTGCTAAAAGTTCTGTGCAGGATCATTCAAGGAGAACTGGTAGGTAGGAACTTAGGTTTTATAAGATTCTGTAATAACAAAACAAAAAATAGACTTTAAGGGAGTAGACAAACTGTTGTAACAATGAAGAAACAAGGCAAGACAAAAACAGGGCATCATGGCAAACATATTACAGTTAAGAACCAGCAGTAAATTAATGAGCTGGATAAAGCTGTATATTATGAACATGAAAGGATACAAATCTAAAAAAAAATACATATGCATAAAAGAAGTACAATAAAGCACTAATGATGAAAACCAAAAAGGTCTAATGGCAACTATTGATATGAACAAAGCATCCAAAATGATCAAGAAACTGGGACCTCAACACTGATCAACAGTGTAATTTCAGCTGTCCCAGTGTGAAAAAAGATACTGAGAGAAAGGGATTACTGAAACTGCCAGCCTGGCTAAAACTCAGTTACTGGCTAGTAAGTACACTGCCTGGATGCCAGCAAACAAGGAATTTAGAGAACCTGAAGGAAACCCTACCAGAAAAGGTGAAGAGAAAACACTGGTTGGGAAGACTCGTGCAGCTTTTCAGCAAAAATGCAGATCAAGCTTCAGCTCTGATTCAAGAGATAGCTTCCAGGAATTCAGAGGAAGAAATAAATTAAATGTACTCAGAGGAATACATTTATTCAAACAGTAAAATTGTAGAAAATACAAGAAGCTCTAATTATTAAGATGAAAAAATAAAACTGCCAAAATCACGTCAGACTAATGCGCCTTGACCGATGTCAGCCATATACTTTGGTATTCGGGCCGACTGGGACAGCGGACTACCCAAGTGTTAGGACTGCAGCAATGTGGTATGAAGAACATCTGAAATGTTCAGCTATACCAGACAAATCTGGAAGAACAACCTGAATTAATGTTATGAAAACACAAATAAGCACCTGCACTGATGTTCCAAAGCAAGATTTCTTAATTTAAAGGGCACAATGAGTGCATGCTCCAAACCTGGCCATGAGAAAATATCCAAAAACCTAAATCAGTAAAAAAGCAACCATACCAGCAAAAAGGGATGTCTCGCCAGAATTGTGGCAGAAAGAAAATTAATAAAAACTGGTGATGGTAGAGTGTTTGTAGAAAACAATTACAGATCAAATGGATCTCAACACACATGGAATGTCAAGAGGCAGATGTGAGGTTCAAGTTGCTGTGTCCAGCTGTCTTCAGGGTATTTTTTCCCAGTGGGACAAAGTCATTTTTTGACACAGAACAAGCTAAGGAGCAAAGAATGAAATAAAAGGTCATCAAACAAAAAGTGAGCCAGAAAGCAAAAAGGGACACAAACTCATAGAGAGACTAACCTTTCTCAATGTTCCACAGGAAAATGCTTGTGGAAGACAAAAAAAAAAAAAGCTAAGGATTTGACTAGCAAAATCAAGAGTAGCTTGGACTTGAACCAGACTATGGAGTTGGGAGATGCAGATAATCAGGAAGAAGACGAGCAGCACTTAAACTAGTTAATAAATGGGAGACTAGAAGGCATCAGTCACATTTGTGAAATACAGATTTGCAAGAAAAAAATGGGATAGAAAAGATTGGTCATTAATATTTGGAAGGACACTAAAGGGGGAAAAAGAAATAACTAAGTTACAGTTACTTATTAGTACTTGTATAACACTTTTGTGATATAAACTGCATGTTTTATTGTAAAGCAGTTCAAACATGGGGAAGAGAATATTTTCAGTGACTGCTGTATTTGTTAAAGATATTAAAGTAAATAAGTATTTTTTGTTGTTGAAAGAAATATATGCTTCACAGTATAAGAGGAGGCAAAAAGGTTGGACAGAATGATGTTTAAGTTGGGCTACTGTAGTGGGGTCTAAATGTGTAATGATTATATGCAAAATTAAGATAACTTATCTTGTTTCTACAAGGTTGGATACATTTATTAATGTTACTGGCTTAAGCTACAAAAAAATTTTGTAAGCAAATAAGCTTGACAAATAAGTTAAAATGATGACAGCCATGAAAATGCTATTTTTATCCCCCATTAGTAAATGTCATCAGTTGAGGTAAGAAACCTGCAACCGAATGCAGTTGGACAGGGGAATTCTGTATATTCTGAGTGAAGCTTACAAAGATTCCTTTGTGCATCTGCAGAGTTTTTAGCTGTTTTTTTTTTCCAGAGCTAACTACTTTTACGTGAAGATGAACTGTCTGCAGGTGAAAGAAAATCTTGAGAGATCTGGGCATTCTCTGCTGAGGGACATGCAGAAATTTAAAAGCATGGGGTTTAAAAACAGGGTAAAAATAAAAGACAAATATACGTTAAAGAAGTAATAGGACTGACAATGGTTAAAGTATTGCAGAATAAGAAAAACCTCACAGAAGCATACGAGGAACAACTGCAGAGTGCTAACTGAGAAGTTATATAATATGCATGAGTTTAGAAAGTTAAGCAACTATTTTTGGATGACTCAAGCACAAACACTAAATTTTAGCACTACGATTTAGGAAGCAGAAAGTAGAAAGGGTTATCACCAAACTTAAGAAATTAACAGTTACCAAACTGTATAAATAAAAATTAATAAGTAAAACCTAGAAAGCCTATGACAAGAAAAATACCCATATATCCTATGGCGGTATTAAAGATATTTCAAAAACTTTATGAAAATTTGTAGAAATCTGAGGAATGAGGAAACCCCCCTCTTCCATCTTCCTAAACCTTTTTCCTCCCATTTCCTTAAACTCCTTTTCTCCTCACCTTCTAATTATTCACATTCTGCATCAGTATCATTGCCTCAAATAAGGGTGGGGTGTGATTCTGAGACGTATGTAGCATGGCAGTGCTATGAGAAAAATACTGCTATGTACACAATACTCAAAAGACTGCAAAATGGTATGCAAATGACAAAAACAAATATGACAGTGCGATTCAGATGTATAAATCCAGCACAATGAGCTGTAGTAGTCATCTATTCTGAATGCAAGGATTTCTTGGTGTACAGGACCTACTGATGCACAGCAGAATGTGCTGGAGGGACAGGTTCATAACCCAGAGACTGCCCATGCTATGGAATAGACTTCCCATACATGTCAAACAGAACACCTCACTGGCCCACTTCAAGAGAAATCTTGATGAGTTTAGAAAATTTACCCCGGGGATCACTCCAGTGGCTCTACTCAACACAGGCATTTGGGACTAATGTCAGGTGGCATGATGCCAGGGTAATCCTATGGGCTAGGCTTGTAAAGGTTCCAGGGCCATTAGCCTTGTACACACCTATGAACCTATAAACCTATGATATGCTAGAATATAGCAGCAACCTTACTCAAGAGCAAGTATCAGTAGCTGCTCAGAGCCACTGCCTGTGATGTTGTGCAATGCTGCCCTCTGCATTGCAGATGGATCTGAAGTAGCTAACATACCATAATTTCCAAGACCAGCACCACAGTGTCAACTGCTACCACCTGGACAGACACCAAATATCCATGGGATCAAGGAGGATATATTGACTGCCTATCACTGTGGACACACGTGTTTGTTTAGCATTAACCATAATTGCTAGGGAGAGCTTTCAGAACAAGACGGGGCATATTAGGAATTTCACACACATTAGTCTGATGGACCCTACACCTGTTTCCTGATGTTATGCTGCAGCATATGGAGAAACATATATGGTTTCTATGGACAGCAAAGGACAGAACCAAGACTATTACAGGCATTTCATGACAGCCCATTTCCTCAAGGTCCTGGGGGCAGTGACTGCATCCACATGACATCAAGGTATCACACGGTCTCCTGCACATCAACCAGAAGGGCTTCCACTCTAGTAACTGCCAGGTTGTGTGCAATACACAGGCTATTATATACACTAGGTGTATGTGCCACCCAAGTAGTTCCCAGGATTCCCATATCTTACAACCTGTGCAACCTCTACCAGAGTTTTATGTGGGGTGACTTCTCATAGCCTCATCTTGCTGGTTGGTGTAAACATTGCCAGGTATACAGGTCAGGATATACAGTTCCCATGTGGGAAGCAGCAGAACACCTATAATGGTATGCTGCAGGCAATGCTGATAATCAGCCTTGGGACCATGAATAATGACCCTCATTCCAACACCCCAAGACAACAAGTGACATGGGTGTACAATTTAGCACACTGACACAGAACACTGTTGTACAGCTGTCAAGATGACTAAAGAAAAGCTTCTGCTGCTTGGGTACATATGGTGATACAATGTAGTATGCATATAAGACCTGGTTAATTACTCATGACAACCACCATGTCAGACAATTTAGCATTATACAAGTAATTACCAAGTACAGTTGTTTAAGTGAACTTACAAAAACAGTAGATGCTCGAATAGATCACTGCTGCAGCAGCCTTAGCTGTATGGATTATATCCTGCAAAAGATAACAGTCACCCGGTATTCAAAATCTTAGGGCACTTTCTATGCCCTCCTGCTCAAGGACAGCCATATAAAATCGATGGTTAGGGCACCAACTATTCATAGCTTTTTTGCTAAACAATAAGGGAGGCTACAGCCTGAGGATAGGTAAATGCCAGGAAACATAGAAAAGTAAAATATATATGTCCACACTCTAGCAAAAAATTGCATAAAAATTGGGGAATGGGGATACAGACAGAGTACGACTAATGCAACAGCATATATTTGAGCATCCAGTGTTATGGTAAGTTCAAAAACCTACTGCACTACCTGTAATCACATCCAAAACAAACGTGATGAGCTGGTGGTTAACCAGTGCTTAATATCCAAGCAAACTTAAAAAAGAAAAAGAAAGCACTGGGTACACTCAAAATCTTTTATTAAAAGTCGCAAGTTAAAACCTCTCTTCAGAGATAAACTTTCACCATAAAGCTTCCTCAGGCGAATACATCTTAACAGTGGCACTCATCAGTTAAATAGTCATTAAAAGCACATGACACAATTTCAAACCCTCTGATGTAAGGTTTTAAAGTGAAACAATCATTTAGTCCTGGTGGTATGTAGGACTTCATCCTCAGATCCATTTCATTTCCTCACTCTCTGCTAACATTTTTATACCCCCTCCCCTTAGTGGTTTATAGATTACATTCAGTATCATAAATTTAAATACATGTTGTTCACCTTTTTCCATAACATGCTTACTTAGTGCATTTGTCATTAACCTACGTTTAACATCACTAAGATGGCCAGCTATACGTTCTTTGAATCTTCTATTCGTCATGCCCACATAGTAACATTCACATAATTCACACTTAGCCATATACACCAAGTTACTGGTGCTACAATTTCCATAGGCTTGTAATACAAACTCCTTTTTTGCAACTGGATGTCTTATTTATCGGTTCGTATATAAATGTTTGCAGTAGACACAGTTATTACATTTAAAAGTGCCCTGTTTGCATCTATTACCAGAGAAAAAACTTCTTAGTTGCTCTTTGTAGCATAATGTTTGTTTCAACGTACAGTTGCGTTTATAACCAAACGCTGGAACTTCTGCTACTAATTCCTGCAACCCCTGAACATCTTAGAAATTCCCAATGTTTCACTATAATGTTTTTAATTGCTGTAGAGTTCCTATTATAAGTGAGCATGCATCTTGTTCTATTAGGCTTAACTTGTGTCCTATTTTTACCAGAAAGGACCCTACTGAAGTATGGAATTATGTCCTGGTTTAATTTTTGCTGTTTAACCTCATCCACTGCTTTATCAACTGCTCTCTCCGCATAACCTCTCTTAATGAAGTCCTGACTCATATTTGTTAACTGAACACCTAGTTTATCTTGTTGTGTATTTAACCTTACAACCATTTGCATCCAATTCAAAACTATATTTTCAAACATAAAAGGAGGGTGCATACTATTATGATGTAAATATTATGTTTCACTTCTTTCTTATACATTTCAGTATGTACTTCTCTCTTTCTTGTTAGCATAACATCCAAAAACGCTATCTGCCCTTGAGAGCATTCATGTTTGAATTTCAAAAATGGCGTACGCAAAAAATCTATGAAGCTCTTCTAAAGTGCCCTCCCAAATTAGGAAAAGGTCGTCCACAAAATGTTAATAAAATGCAATGTGATCCCTATATCCATTTGTTGTTGACATATTTCTCCTCCCATATATACATGACAATGTTCGCATAGGTATTAGCTATACTTGTTCCCATTGCTGTGCCTTTTTGTTGATAATAGAGTTTTGTATCAAATTAAAAAAAAAAAAAAAAAAAATGACTCAGATCTTAACATTTCACAAAGCATATTAATTTTTTGTCTCATATAGCCTGAACATCTTACTAAAAATATGTTAGTGCTAGATATCCCTTCTTTATGTGGTATGGAAGTAAAAAGTGAATCAACGTCCATAAGTGCGACCTATCATTTAAATGGCCTGCTGACCAATTAAAAAATTGCTCCAAAAAACTAGCTGTGTCTTAATATAGTGGGCATTTTATCCAAGACTGTCCGTAATTGCTGTTCTAAATATTTAGACATCGGTTCTGTAACCCACCCCCTTGATGACACAATAAGCTTCATTGGTGGGTCACTAACACTTTTATGTAACTTTGGTATGCCATAAATAAATGGCAGTTTTGGATTTTCTACAAACAGATAGTTAAACAAATCGTCTGTAACTACCCCAGTGTCATGCATCTTACATAACTTGCTATTAAATTCTAAGCATAAACCATTTACTTCATTCCTTGTAATGGACTTGTACTGATCTTAACATCATTTGCATTTTATTAAAATAGAATTGTTTTCCCATTACTGCAACCCCTCCCCCTTGTCTGCACCTCTGATAACTAGATCATCATTCTCAACCAATGAACGTATAAGCTTGCTGTTCTTCCCTAGTTAGATTAAAATGTCTAGCAGCATTATTATTTTCATACAATGCATATATATCCCCGTTCTACAGCTTTATCAAATATTTGTAAAGCACCTGTAACATGTGGAGCAAAAACGCTCCTCTTACGTACAGTTTCATAATTGCTTGTGTTACCATAAAATATTTTTAAATTCAGGTTGCGAACAAAATGCTTGACTTCTATTAAAGTTTTAGAAATGTCCATTAACTGTGCAGGTACAAAGGATAAACCCTTGTTTAAAACAGATAGTTTAGAGTCAGTAAGGTTAAACACCAAAAAGTCTTATTTATCTGTTGTTCTTGCTCCTGGTGTAGGGACGCTTCACCAAGTTCTCGTTTTTGTAATTCTCTGTTAAGCTCTGCATCCGGGTTTGTGGTTTCGGCATGGGAAGTGGTTGATTCACCAAAAGTGGAAAATCCACTGGATCCAACGCATCCATCTGTGTAAGGTCAACCCTTTCATTGGCAAGGTCAATCCTTGCCATCTGTCCACCCTCAGAATGGGTCTCTATATTGGAAGTTGTTGCTCTGACTGAAAAACGCCTCATATTATTGAGTGCCATATTTCTTTGAATCTCAACTGCTCAATGTCCCACCTCAACTGCTGCTGTGTCTAAGGCACACACAGTATCACAGTTGTTTGAGAAGGGGGTGGAACTTCCACTTGCTGCTTTGCCATCTCATTGGTTTGTTTCCCTTCTCTGGGCCAAATAAACACATCTATTTTCAAAATCATACAAGTCCCTTTTAAGATTTTTTTTGTTTCGATTACCCTTTTTTCAAAAGCACTTAATTTATTTAAGGTGTCATTCATAAGCTCTACACTTTCTTCAAGTGCAGTATTAGAGGCTAAGCCGTCATAAAAGTTTCTACATTTAATTTCATGTCTAATTCCAATGGCTGAAAATACACATTCATTAGCTCCATATATCGAAATGAGCATCTTAGATTAATGAGTTGCCATCTACATAACAAATCTGGATACTTATCTCTATAAGATAGCATCTTTAGTATCCAAAGCCCTCTCGGCACAATCTTATATTGTAGATAAGCCTCAAACAACAATCTCAGTCACTGTAAACGTTTATAAACCATAAAGTGCAGTTGTGTACACTTACCATAAATGTAGATGTTCGAGTGTATTCACTGTTGCAGTCATCACACTTGGGTTATCTGCCAGCAGGTAGCCCTCAGTCGGCCCGAATACTAGAGTCCTGGGATTTCTGCGTAGGATGCTGTCGTCTCTTCTATGATGTCAGGAGTATAAAACATGCAGCCAACATTATTACATCAGTTTTTATTGCCCCAAATGTCAGGAGCCCCCAAAATAGGAAGCTATTTAATGGTGTGGAACACCTCCAGTAAAAAGTAAATACCCCTGCCATAGAATATGGACATAAAGAGGACAGGTAGAAAGGATAGAAAAAGTCAGGGGGTTGGGAAGGAGGTAAACCAGGACTGCAACAGTGAATACACTCGAACATCTACAGTTATGGTAAGTGTACACAACTGTACTATGTTCTTCATGTTTCACTGTTGCAGTCATCACACTTGGTTGATTCCCAAAGCTGAGGAAGGGAGGTGGCAGTCAAGAAGTGTTAGGACTGGCTAGCAGGCCTTGTAAGACTGCTGTAGCAAATCCAGCTCTCGATTTAGAAAAAATAGGTAGGTGGTAATGCTTGGTGAAGGTGTGTACAGAACTCCAGGTTGCAGCTTCCAGGATGTCTCTGGTAGGGACTCCCCTGAGAAATGCTGTAGAGGTTGAGGTAGCCCTAGTGGAATGTGTTCTGATCCCCTGTGGGGTAGGTTTTCCATGGTGTTTGCAGCAGAAGTGGATGCAGTGTGCTATCCATTTGGAAATGGTTTGCTTTGAAATGGCCTTGCCCTCTGCCCCTGTAGCAAAGGCACTTTTAAATGTAATAACTGTGTCTATTGCAAACATTTATATACAAACCAATCAGTAAGACATCCAGTTACAAAAAATGAGTTCGTATTACAAGCCTATGGAAACTGTAACACCAGTAACTTGGTGTATACAGCTAAGTGTGAATTATGTGAATGTTACTATGTGGGCATGACGAACAGAAGATTTAAAGAACGTATAGCTGGCCATCTTAATGATATTAAACGTAGGTTAATGACAAATGCACAAAGTAAGCATATTATGGAAAAAGGTGAACATGTATTTAAATATATAATGCTGAAGGTAATCTATAAACCACTAAGGGGAGGGGATGTAAAAATGTTAACAGAGAGTGAGGAAATTAAATGGATCTTACGGCTGAAGTCCCACATACAACCAGGACTAAATGACTGTTTCACTTTGAAACCTTATTTAGGGTCCAGGAGTCCTGGAGAATGGTCATAGCAAAACCCACCCTAGATCTGGAAAAGGAATCTAGTTCATAATGTTTTGTGAAAGCACAGAGATCCAAGCTGCTGCCTCTAGGATAACCTTTTCGAAAGGGCCAGAGAAGAAGCCAAAGCCTGGCTAGGAGGAGCCCTATCTCTGCCTGGAAGCAACATGTTATGGTGGGTATAGCAAAAGGAAATTGGATGACACAACCACTTGGAAAATGTCAGTTTTGAAAATAATTGCTCCTCCTCCTTACCCTCACAGGAAATATGAATTCCTGAAGGTTTTACTTCTGCCAAGACAGTATTCTGAGGCATCTGTGGACATCCAGAACATGCAAGACTCATTCTCCTTTGTATGCAGGTCCTAGAAAGAAGATAGGGAGATGGAGTAAACTCTGAAAACACTTTAGGCATAAAGGTTTTTTTTTCTGTAATTAAGATCCCAAGAAAAAACACCTGCTTTAAAGGTGGACAAATATGCAAAACTCCTTCCAGAAACTGCTTGCCATTAGACAAGACAGGAAAGGGGGATATATGTGCAGACAAGCAGAAATGGCTTAAAAATGAATCTTGATAGAACAGTAGGAAAGGTCAGAAGACAGCAACTCACACTAACACTGAAGAACCAGAGGCAGCTGGACCTTAAAAGGTCTTGGTTCTAAATATGCCACCAACTTACTCGTACATGATTTTCTAGCATCAGGTGTCTTTACCTACTTTACTAAAGTACAGTTGTGAAAAATATTACCATAAGAGTAGATGTCCTGCTCTTCACAGTTGCAGTATTCTTTACAATAAGGGATGCCTTGCTAAGGGCAGCCTGATGTCCAGCCAGTATACCAAAGCCTCTTGGTTGTAAAGGGTACTCTGTATATCACATGTATGCTCCACTCACACAGTGTGGGGCATAAAGGTGATGTCTTGCCATACCTTCCTCAGAAATGAAAAGCCCCAGTAGGACAGACAGTCCAAGGATAAAAGTAACAAGCACATCCAGAAGGAAAAAGGACCAGGGGGAGGAGGGAGGGATTGAATACTGCAACAGTTAAGAGAAGGACATCTACTGTTATGCTATGATTTTACAGAACTGTACTATGTCCTGACATAGGGTCTATATCAAAATTCCGAACACAGAAAACACTGAATGTCAAAACATCGAACCCAAACCATCGAATGTTAAAAATAGTGAAGCCCCGGAACATCGAAATCTTACCTAGGGCAAGATTTTGGTGGGCTGTTCCCTGGCTTCGCTATTTCCTCCACTGTGGTGCGAGAGTTACGGACCTTAGGGTTAGGATGCAGGTTAAGGTAAGTGGATAGCTAGTAATGTATGTATGGTGTAGTGTAGGGTTGTGTTTTGTTAATTGTATGTGTGTATTTATTGCTTTGTGTGTGTATAGTTTCGTAGGGTATGTGTGCGATAGTTATGGACCTTAGGGTTAGGGTGCGGGTTAAGGTAAGTGGATAGTTAGTAATGTATGTGTGGTTTAGTGTGGGATTGGGTTTTGTTAACTGTATGTGTGTGGTTTATTTATTTTGGTGTGCTTGTGTTGTGCGTATGTTTCTTGGAACAGCGAATTTTTTACCTGGGAAAAAATTCGCTATTTTGAGCATTTGATGTTTTCAATATTCGAAATTTCAAGCTCGAACATATGGTGCTCAACATCTTGGAATTTCGAATATATGATATAGACCCCTGCCATATCACTGTTGCAGTATTATTTGCAATAGGGAGAGTGTAAAGCTCAGGAAAAAGATTGGGAAGAAGGGCCAGCAGAGCCCTCAAGGAAGCTCCAGCCTTAAAAATCACATCCAACTTACAGTGCTTAGTAAAGGTATGCACAAGTCCAGATTGCTGCCTCAAACACAGACTTAGTATCTAAACCCATGGAAAATGCACCAGAATTAGCTATAGCTCTAGTGGAATGAGCCTTACCACAAAAAGGAAGGCTCTTTCCATGAAAAGAATAGCAAAAACAAACTGGCTTTAGATATCCAAGAATAAATGGTTTGCTTGGTAACAGCCACACCTAAAGACCTAGGATGAAAAAAAACTAAAAAGCTGTTCAGATGAAAAGCTTTAGTCTTAAGCAGAAAAAATATCTGAGTTGTCTATGCAAATCCAAGGTGTGCAAAACCTTCTCACTAGCATACTTTGGAGAAGAAAAAATGTGAGCAAATGAATAGATTTGATAAAGAGACAACTCATTAACCTCACTGGGCATAAAAGAAGTATTAGTAGAAGGGATACCTTGTTCTTATGGAAAACTAAAAAAGGGGGAGCAGCCATAAGAGCTTGCAGCTCAGACACTCATCTGGCAGAAGTAAAGGCAAAAAGAACAGTCTTCCAAGAACAATGCTGTAAGGAAGCTGAAGCAGCAGTCTCAAAAGGAGCCTGAGACAAATTTCCTACAACAAAATTAAGGTCCCAGGAAGGAGGAACAGGCTTCCTGGGAGACCTAATGTGAAGGATGCCTTTAAGAAACTGTTTGGCTTCAAATCTAGAAGCTAAAGGGGGAGTCAAAGGCAGATGAGCAGACATGCGTGATAGGTGGGCTTTAACAGAAGAATAGGCAAACCCAGCATTAAGCAAAAGGAACATCCACTGTAAGTGGATCCAGATTATGAGAAAGGCAGCAAATAGAAAATCTCTTCAGTTTGGATAAGTAAGACTTTCTAATGGTGGGTTTTCTGGCCTTCTGCAGGACCTGAAGCACGTCCTCAGGAAAAAAAGATGTCTGTAGGGGATCAGAACCCTACTACCTACAATGTCAGCTGAAGAGTGAACATGTTGGGATGGATGAGAGATCCCTTGTCTCGCATAAGTGAGGTAACCTGTGATGACTGCCCTTGGAAGTTGCAGGAGAAGAGGGAACCACAGTTCTCTGGGCCAAAAAGGAGTCACCAACAAGATTTTGGGAGCATCTTGTTTTATCTTGAATAGGACTTTAGAATGACAGGAAGGTTAGGGAAGGCATAAAGAAACATCCCTTTCCAAGAAAAAGACAGGGTGTCCACCTTCCAGGCCAGAGGACATTGGATTCTGCACAAAAAAGAGGAAGATGTCTACTTGAGGAATATCCCTCTGGTGTCAATGTCCAGAAACATCCCTTTGAAGCATCCACTCATGGGATTGTGTTATGGACCTGTTCAGAGAATCTGCCACTATGTTCTGATCTGAGGAAATGTAAACTGCCTGAAGGATCACCTGATACTGGATAGCTAGCTCACAAAACTGAAGGGCTAACCTGGATAGGAGAGAAGCCCTTGCCCCCACTTGTTTGCGGATATACCATATCACTGTGGTATTATGTGTGAAAATCTTGAGGTGCCCTGGAAGGAAAAAAATAATGAATAGCCTACAAGCCAGCAGAAGAGCTCTCATTTCTGACAGTGGTGTGGTCTTTTGTGGAGGCGACCAAAGGCCCTGTACTTTCAGAAGGCCAAAGGAAGACTCCTATCCCATGTCCAATGCATTTGTGAAAAGTTCCTGAAAGGGGATAGGAGGTTGAAAAGGGAGTCCTGGGTTGAGGGATAAATTATGAATCCCCACTGAAGTTCCAGCTTGAGGCATAGAAGTAGGAGGACTAGAAAATCTAAAGGATGAGAATGTTGAAGCCAAACTGACTTTAGAAATCACTGAAGCTTTCTTATGTGGAATTTGGCTAGAGGGAACATAGGAATGGTGGAAGCCATGTAACCCAGAGCCCTCATAAATTCTCTGGCTGTGGCTGAAACCAGAGGAAGAAGGGATTGAAAGAAAGCAATGAGAGTTAAGGCCTTAGGAAGATGCAGGGATGCCAGCAGTGGAACATTCTGGATCCTGCAACCCAGAAAATAAAGATCCTAAGGAGGAGTCAAGAATGACCTCTGGTAATTTACAGTAAACCCAGGTTTTGTAAGAGAGAAATGGTAAAGTAAGGATGCTGAAGTAAGATCTCTTGAGAAGAGGCCTGAATAAGCAGGTTGTCCAGGTACGGAAAGACCCGCATCCCGCTTAGCCTGCAGAAAGCAATCACAGGAGCAAGGTGTTTGGTGAAGACCCTTGGGGCAGTAGAAAGGTCAAAGGAAAAAGACAGAGAACTGAAAATGTCCGGAAGCAACAGAGAAACATAAAAACTTCCTGAAAAGGGGATGAATAGGAATGTGTAGAGAAGCACCCTTGAGATCCAGGGAAACTAGAAAAGTCTGAGAAGTAACAGAAAACAAGGTTTGAAAGGATAAACATCCGCAAGGTGTTTAGCTGAGAAAGATCCAGAATGGGTCTCTAGGTGCTTTCTTTTCTGGAGACCAAGAACATTCTGGAGTAAAACTCAGTCTCCCTCTGAGGAGGTGGAACTTCTTGAATTGCTCCTTATAAAGACATGCATCTGGAGTGTTTCTTGATTGACTTTTACCCAAATAGGAAGGGACAGGGTAAGATGCAGAGAAATAGGAATGTGACTGAGAACAGGATAGTCAAAAAGCAGCTGGTTTTTATCAAGAAAAAGAGGCTTTTGAGTAGGAGTTTGGGTAGCCTTAGCAGGGGGAGCCCTTCTACCACCCTTTTTAACCCAGGGGGAGAGAGAGAGACTGTCTATGAACAAAGGCAGGCTTATTCGGATAATTCCTCTGAAACAGGCACAGGGGAAGCAAAAAAAAGTTATGTCTTACCATAACGTTGCATCTGTATTGTTGATTCTCGTTCAGTCATTACGTATGGGTATCGGTTCCAAGCTCGGAACAGAGTCGGCCATTTTCGTGTCAGCTTCAAACTCTTGAGCTAAACTCTTACCCACAATTCTCCTTTCCCTGTTACCTCAGATTGAGTTTGCAAGTTAAAGAAGGTAGAGGCTACCTCTGGTCAAATAACCTAAAAGAATTGGATGGTGAGATCCACTAGAAACCACAGGAGGGGGAAGGAGGGAGGGTCGTAATGACTGAATGAGGATCAACAATACAGATGGAACGTTATGGTAAGACATAACTTCTTTATCTGATATTGCTAATCCTCTTTCATTCCTTACGTATGGGACGGAGTCCCCAGCTTCCACTATTCCTGGGAGTCTCTCATGGAAGGACATTCCTGAGCACCATAGAACCGAAAGATGCTTTTCCCCTGGAGACCAAATCCAATTTGTACTGATTGATGAAGGTATGAGGCGTAGCCCAAGTTGCAGCTGCACAGATGTCATGTAAAGAAGCTCTGGCATGGAAGGCAGCAGAAGTTGCCACCGACCTTGTTGAATGAGCTTTCATGGTAGTAGGCAACGAGTCCTTCAACCATCTAGCTATTGTGACCTTAGCAACAGCCGATCCTAATCTAGATCCAGAAAAGGCCAAAAATAACTGGTCAGATTTACGAAAGGGTTTAGTCCTGTTAAGGTAAAAATGGATTTGCCTGTGTATATCAAGGGTATGTAGGCAATACTCTCCCCTATTTAAATGGTTGGGGAAGAAAACTGGCAATTCAATGGCTTGATTAATGGACATTTCAGAGATCATTTTAGGCAGAAATGACGGATTAGTTCTCAGACACTCTATCTCTATGAAAAATCATGTATGGACTTTTGATACATAAAGCTTGAAGTTCAGAAATACGTCTGGCAGAAGTAATAGCGACCAAAAACAAGGTTTTCCATGAGAAATACTTGAGGGTGCAAGAAGAGGCTGGTTCAAAAGGTGCCATTGTCAGAGCTTGTAGAACTAATGATAAATCCCATGGTTGAATAAGTTCTCTAAAAGGTGGCTTCAGATGATTCACACCTTGTATGAAGGTCTTGCACAATTTATGGGACATAAGAGAGGAATCTTGTACACCCTCATGAAAATTAGAAATTGCAGCCAAATCAACTAATGGTAGAGGCCGATACACCAGATTGAAACAGGTTGGCCAGATAGTCTAGTATTATCGACACTGGTGCTGAAAAGGGGTCTACTTGTTTATCTTTCAGCCAACAGGTAAATCTTTTCCACTTACTCAGATAAGTAATTCTAGTGGAAGACTTATGAGAAGCAATGAGAATATCACGTACTGGTAAAGATCGATCATTCTGCCTGGCAATCAAGGGAATTGGAGTAGCCAAGCCGTTAGCTTCAGGCTGTTCAGGTTGGGATGAATCAGGTTCTGTGGGTGTGAGATCAACTGCGGGACTGGATGGAGGATCCATGTTCGATCTAGTTGGCGAGACCAAAGGAATGGGAACCAAATCTGTCGTGGCCAATATGGTGCTATGAGGATTACCTTGCTCTTCAACCGCCAGGCTTTCTTCAGAAACTGGGGAATGACAGGAAAGGGCGGAAATGCGTAGAGAAGACCCAAGGGCCAATCGTGGACTAGAGCGTCCCTGGGCGAATGTCCTAGAGGGGGAATCAAGGCGAAGTAGTTGTTGCGTTTGTAATTGGCCGGGGATGCAAACAGGTCGCAGCAAGGAAGGCCCCAGCATTGGAAGATCTCCGCCACTATCAAGGGATTCAGGGACCACTCGTGAGGTTGCAGAATGCACCTGCTGAGTCTGTCTGCTATCACATTGGAACTCCCGGGAATGTGCGTTGCTATAAGAAAACATTTGGTAGCCATCGCCCACTGCCATATCCTCATGCCCTCTCGACAAAGGGGGTATGATTTGGTTCCACCTTGCTCGTTGATGTACCAGATCACCGCCATGCTGTCTGATTGAATCGCAATTGTCCCAGATGGCAGCAGGGGATGGAATGCTTGCAACGCCAGAAGCACCGCCCTCGGCTCTAGAACATTTATATGCAGATGGGCCTCTGGTTGGGACCAAGTGCCCTGGACTGTCTGTCCCTGACATAGCTCCCCCACCCCATCAGGGAGGCATCCGTGGTCAATGTGGCCTTGGGTTGCTGGGGGGAAAAGGGGCGAGACCATTGAGAGAGATTGTGCATCATCCACCAATTTAAATCCTGTTTGCACATGTGGGTTACTCGAATCATGGCTGAAAGAGGATGCTGAAAGGGATACCACTGGGTGAGCAGTAGCCATTGTAGAAGCCTCATGTGAAACCTGGTCAGGGGAACGAGGGTGATGGAGGCTGTCATGGAACCCAACAGCTGCAGAACAGAGCGAGTCATGGAATTTTCGGAATTAGTTGCTGCTTTATCCTTAAAATTCTGTGCTCTGGAATAGCAGCGCTGCAGTTTTTTGTGTCCAAGATAACCCCTATGAATTCTGTCGACTGAGATGGGGTGAGATTGGATTTCTGCCAGTTTATGGTTATGCCTAGACTTTGAGCAGTGAGGACAAGAGTATGCCAGGGCTTTTTCTAGTAGATGTGTGGTCGGGAAGGAAATGAGCCAGTCGTCTAGGTACGGAAACACCTGGAATCCTTGAAGTCGCAAGTGAGCTGTGACAACTGCCATGCACTTTGTGAACACTCTGGGGGCTGGCTGTAGAGAGTCCAAAATGCAGTACTCTGAACTGGTAGTGACTGGCTCCCGCACGGAAGCGCAGAAATCTTCTTGATGGCCTGTCCACTTTTATGTGGTAGTATGCATCTTGAAGATCTATCGAACACATCCAATCATCTTTTTCCAAAAGTGGGAGGATAGACTGTATTGTGACCATCTGGAATTTTTGTACTCTCACAAACTTGTTCAATACACTGAGATCCAAAATTGGTCACCAGTCCCCAGTTTTCTTTGGCACCAGAAATAGTCTGGAGTAGAATCTGGATCTTATCTGGTCTGGAGGGACTATTTGGATTACTCTTTTTCTTAGCTGCTTTTCTATCTCTAGTGCTGCTTCTTTCCCTTTGACTGGGTGGAACATCGGGAAGATTTTTTGAAGGGATGGGGCAAAGATCGAAGGGGATATGATAACCTCTGGTTATGATCCTTTGTACCCAAGAATCGGTGGTGATGGTTAGCCAGACAGAAGGGTACAAGGAGAAATGTCCCCCAACCACCCAGAGGAAAGGAGTTGGGCCGTTCTTCAGAAGCGCTGGTAGGATTGGCCAGGGAAAGAATCCCTGGAACCCTGGTTACGCTGTCCCCCTCTGCCCCGAAAGGAGCGTCTTCCCTGTGAGTTTCCCCCTCTGCCTCTGGGACAGAACTCGACCTGTGTGTCACGGAAAGGACCCTGAGATTTCTTGAACCATATCTTCCCACTCTTTTGGTTTTGGGAGAAAGCACGTTGAGGGAAAGAGTAACGGACACCTATGGCGGAAAAGGTCTTACCATCTTGTTCATATCTGGCCAGTGTGCTTTTAACTTTGGGCCCAAACAACGAGGAAGGCTCAATGGGGGCATTAAGAAAGGAAGAATTAAAAGATTCTGTGAAGTTGCACAAGTGCATCCAGGCATGTCATCTCAAGACCGCAGCTGAACCCGCCACTCTAGCTGCTCCTTCTGATGCATGAGATATCATAGGTTCATACTAGACTATCTGCCCAAGGGCATTTATAAGCCTAGCCCATAGTTATGTGGCTTTCGCCACCCCTTTAGTTTGAATAAAACTATGCCTATTATTTTGCTGTGCCTCTGTCAAGCAGTGACACTGAAGTAATCCCTGGGGTATATCTGCGATCTCCCATCCATTGGTCAAGATTCCTCTTGAACAAGGCCAGCGAGGTGCTCTGCCTCACATGTACCGGGATTTTGTTCCACAGCATAGGGAGTCTCTGGGTGATGAATCTGTCCCTCCAGCACGTTCTATTAATAACCGTGTCAAGGTTTAAGTCTCCCGCCCTTGTGGTTCTGAGGGATCTAGATTTTTTGAGGTGAAGCATATTCATCAAATCTGGGTTTGACATGGCCTTATATGTCAGGCACAGGTCACCCCTGAGCAAGCGGTATGAGACTGAATAGAGCTGGAGTTCTTTCAGTCGGGCAGCATAAGACATATTTTTGAGACCCTTTATCCTTTTGGTGAGGAACTTTTGGAGCCTTTCCAGCTGTTGCAGGTGTCGGGTCAGATACATTTCGAATGGAGCATTGTACTCAATCATAGGTCTAATGAGTGATGAGTACAGGGGGACGATGACCTCCCTTGATCTAGATGTGAATCCCTTCATGATCAGGTGGGCAATGTAGAAGGTTTTCCTAACTACTTTAGCAACATGAGTGTCAAACGAAAGGCTACTGTCAACCTGGGTCCCCAGATCCCTGATGACTTCTTCTGTGCTCAGTGGATTGCCACCTATATGGTAGCTAGGGGTAACCTTGTTTTTCCCGAAGGGTATGACTATGCATTTCTTGGCGTTTAACTTTAGGCCATGGCTCTGGCACCAGTTATCCGTTTCTGTGAGGCCCTTCTGAAGGATATCTGTGTTAGATGTGTTTTCGACTATGGCCCAGTTTGCAGTCATCTGCAAACTTTGTCAGCCATAACCCTCCTGTGTTTGCTTGTACTTCAGAAAAGTAGATGCCGAACAAGAGTGGACCCAGGACTGAGCCCTGTGGGACACCACTTGTGACAGGCTTTGAGTCTGACATGGCTCCAGCAACTCTGACCCTGTGGGTTCTGTCACTTAGCCAGTTTGCAACCCATCTTGTGATGTATGGGTTTACATTCAAGCTGATGAGTTTTTCGATGATACCTGAGTGGGGTATTGTGTCGAAGGCCTTTGCCAGGTCGACGTAGGCTGTATGGACTGCCTTTCCCTCATCAATGGCCTTGGTGACTGTCTCGAAAAAGTCAACCAAGTTTAAAAGGCATGATCTGCCTTTGACAAAGTCAAACTGGGTTGGATCCAAAGTCTGCAAGTTCCCTATGTCTTTATTTATGAGTTCCATTATGATCCTCTCCATGGCTTTGCAGATAAGGCTTGTCAAGCTAATGGGACGGTAATTTCCAGGGTCGGTGGAGGCACCGCCCTTGTGAAGTGGGACCACAGTCGCCGTGCGCCACTCCTTGGGTACGTATCCTGAGGTGAGGCTAAGATTAAACAGCTGTCCTAACTGCGGGTTTAATTCCTCATTGAGTTCGTGGAGCACACAGCCGGGGACACCATCCGGTCCCATGGATGCTGTGTTTTTTGCCTTGGAGAGAGCAGTTCTCACCTGGGCATTGGAGATATTTGGGGGGCTACAATCCTCTGGTATAGATATCTCTCCTTTTGGGGGGGGGAGAAGTTTGCACTGAACCTGTCAGCCAGTATGTTGGCAATGTGTGTAGGTTCAGTAATCTTCACATCATTCTGAACTAATTCTGAGCATATCTGGGAGTTTCCTCCTAGGTTTCTAACATAGCTAAAGAAGGCCTTATGATTGTCTTTTGAGTCCTTGGCGATTTTTCTCTCAAAATTTGCCTTGGATGATTTTATGAGAGCTCTTAGTTTTTTACTTATAATGATCAAAGGTGTCTTACCTTTCAAGGATTTTGCTCTATCTTGTAGTAGCTTCCTCCTTTTGTTGTAGAGCTTGTTTATGGCTGGGGTCCACCAGACTGGATGCTTGCCTTTGGTACAAAGAGTCTTAGTTTTGTTTGGGATTGCCTGATCCATGCAGTCCTGTAGGTGCTGGTAGAAGGCATTTGTAAGTGATTCAGTGGTTTGAGTAATGTTTACCAATGGCTCAGGGGCCTTAAAGGAGACCACACTAGTTTTTAGAAGTGTGAAGTCGGCTTTTGAGAAGTTTTTCACTGTGGTCTTTTTTATTTCAGGTGGGGGCGGGATGAGGACCTCCAGAGAGATTAGTTTATGATCTGATCTCACCAGTGAGGGGTATACTTTCGGTGTTGAACATTGTGATCCCATGTTCGTGATGATGAGATCAAGTATGTTTTCTCCTCTTGTGGGGATGGTGACTAGTTGTTCCATGGCATTTGAGTTTATGAACTCCAGGAACCTTTGGGCTAGAGTGTTTGGGCTTGAGTAGTGTTCCCAGTCTATATTAGGGTAGTTGAAGTCACCTAGTATGATGGTGTTTGGAGATACATTTATCCCCTCCAATGTTTTCAGAAAAGCCATGTGAGGTTCCTGAGTTTGAGAGGGTGGCCTGTAACATGCTACAAATTGCAGAGCAGTCTTGCCTATGGTTAATTGCACCTGGATGGTCTCCGATGCATCGTGCGTTGCCACCAACCTTGAGGTGTGGGTGTCCTTTATGAATATGGACACCCCCCCTCCTTTCTTGGTGTTGTCCGGATTTTGGGGCCGGAACGCATGATATGAGGTAAAACCTGATAGTGCTGGGGTGCTCTCAGGAGCCTTGAACCAGGTTTCTGTCACAGCACAGACATCGATGTTCTCCATACTGAGAAGGGCCTCGAGTGCGTGCATCTTGAGATTGAGACTTCTGGCATTGAGCAGCATTACCCTTAGTTTTTCCTTTTTGTGTTCTAGGGTGGTAGGTTTAGAATTTGAGCCTTGCCTAAAAAGGCACTATGGGGTGGCAAGAGCCTTTGCCAATATCCGAAGCCTAGGGTGACAGGTGCAAGCCGTCCCTTGCGGCAGCGTGGCTTGTCCAGCATGTCATCCCAGGCAGACAGACAGACATTGGATCCCCTTTGAATGACACCAGAATTTAAGCCAATTATTAAAGCTGATCATCTTATCACTGTATTGTGGCATCATTCTAGGTGAAGGTAGGATACTGCTCAAGGTCAGGGTCATACCTGCCTGGGCTACATAATCAGAGCTCCTCAATGTCTCTTCATGTAGTCCAAGGAGGTACGTCTCAGGTCGTTGACACCAGCGTGGACAATGACTGAGTCGTACTTGTACCTGCTGTTGAGAGACCTGAGTGCTTGCATTATGTGGTGGATTCTAGCGCCCGACAGGCAGCTTACTGTGACCTTCTCCTTACTCAGTCTGGTGAGCGGGACATCAGTGTGTCTGACTATGGAGTCACCTATGACAAGTATGTTTGGTGTTGTATTTGGCCTTAAGGGCAGTGACTGCTTTGCACACTGATTTTGTTGTTTATGTGTTGTTTGTGTGGTGTATTGAGTTTGCAGTTGCTTGGGTGTCTGCTTTGGAGGCCTCTGCTGTTTAGGTAAATTTTACTCAGAGCCTCAGTATGTCTTAGTGTGTTTATGTGTTTGATTCAGTGGTGTGGTTGAGTTATGTGAGACTGGTATTGTGGTGTGTGTAGTTGCCTTCTCCTCCTGCCTGGTCTTGCCAGTCCTGAGTTGAGAGAGCTCAGCCTCCAGTCTGGCTAAATAGCTGCATCTCTCACAAGTGTTAGTGTTACGTGGGAGGAGGAGAGGGTTGTCCGTGTACATGAGGCAATTGTAACATTGTCTCAGAATTCCCAGATTCACCAACTGGGCAGGAGAGGACGCCAGCATCTGACCCTTCGACATGCTAGAAAGAATTATGAGTTGGTATGAGACAGAAAAGTAGTGGGCTTAGCAGGGAAGTGGGCACTCCTGGGGGTTTTGCTAGTGAGAGATTTGTATAATATAGGAGTGCTTGACCTGCAAAGAGAATGCTTATAAGACAAGGGATATGCTTATAAAACAAGTGCTGAGCTTTTTGAGAGGAAAAAGCTATTTGGAACAAGTGCTGCACTTTTTAGTGAAGGTGTAAACTGTTTAGGTTCCTAACAGAGCAGTTCTAAGGGAAAAATTGAAGAACAGACTTTCTGGAGCCAGAAAGAGTTTAACCGGCGCTGCCTGATGCTGCTCTAGTGGCAACTCCGCGTTAAAGCGTGCTTGGTAGCAGGGGCTGGAAAGAAGCAGGAATAGACCCAAAACGGACAATAAAACTACAGTTTCAAGTCAGTAACCACCTCTACGGGGGGCAGGGAAGCTGCTCAATGTTATTCACTGCCACTGATCAACAGAGAGACCCTCCTTCAGCCCAAGCAAAAATGGCCTCACAGAAACTTTCAAACAGTTCAGGAACAGCAAGCCTGTAACTGAACTTTTTTAACTCTCAGAAAAGTGGGAAAAAAGCAAGATTTTTTTTTTGTTTTTTACAGAGATAGCAGAGGTTCACAAGTAATATCAAGTTATAACAGTGCAGTAAATGACCCCACACAAGAGTGCTAGGTCAAGGACAGAAAATATGCAAGTTTTAAGAAAAACGATTTAAAATTAAGTGCAAACAGGAAATTCAGCAAACAGCTTTTGGTTGTGCTCTAAATACAGCTACTAATACAGAAATCAAGTTTAACAAGCCAGAAAATGCTCAAGCTAGGCAGCTATGCAGAAAAACTTAGCAAATAAACAGAGAAAAAATACTTAAAATCTCAAAAGTGGCTCCCTTCTTCTCTCAGCATTTTTTCCTCTTGGAGGGTGCTTCACCAACAGCCAACAAGCCTGAAAAGACGCCCAAACCACGAGGCAACTAGGTTTTAAGAGAGGAAGATGAAGGAGTTTTGGAAATGACCCTAGTGGCCAATAAAACTACAGTTTCAAGTCAGTAACCACCTCTACGGGGGGCAGGGAAGCTGCTCAATGTTATCAGTCGCACAGAGGAGTTAGATATAGACTCAATGGTGGCCAGTTAGATATAGACTCAATGGTGGCCAGCTGAGAGGCCACTGTCACGGACCTCATCAGACACTGCACCAGCCAAGTTTCAGAGAGCTCAGAAACCAGATCCTTTTGAAGCCTGGTAAAATGTGCCATATAATTCAGGGACCTGATAGCAAAGGTCGCTGAAGCAAAAGTGCGCTTCCCTATTCTGTCCACGGCCCGGGACTCTGTTAGGTGGATGGAGAGTCTGGCTTTCTTCTACCAGATCCTTTTTTGTTGCGGCCGTCACCACCAAAGCATCTACAGTAAGACCTTTGGACCAATAGGGATCTGAAGCAGGAGAGAACAAGATCTTATCTGGCCTCTGGGGAATAGCTTCAACAGTATCAGGGACCTTCCAAGCATGCTGCAAGATGAACTTGACAAGTTCATCAGCAGGTGGAGTAACCCAGGAGGGTAGGAGGCCGGGTGCGAAAAGCCTGCAGGAACTCAGATTCCTCAGGGGTCGGATTAGAGGGCTGCCAGTCAACTCTCTGTTTCAGGATTTCAAGGATATCGCCAAAGGATACCTCAGAGGGTGACCAAGGGGATCCTTCCCCCTCATCGAAATCTGTCTCTTCGGTGAGACACTCCTCTGTGGAGTCCATGTGCTTCCTCTTACACAAACTTTTCTGGTGGACCTCCTCAGTGGGAGAAGCTGGGGAAGACAACGGAAAAGGGTATTCCTGAGGCCCTTGCACCGGTGTCCACTAGGTGCGACTTAAGAAACCAGTATACCAGAGAAGGGTGGAGGTATAGGCCGTCCGTTATCGCCAGCAGCAGCGAAAACCTTCTCCATGAGTTGGAAGGCTGGTCCACCCAGACAGGAGTGTATGTCAAGGACAAGGGGCACTCCTCTCCTAAGTGGCTCAGCCTGCCGACTCGGAGTCCCTGGATGGCTGTGGAGCAGCAAGCTATGCGTGTCACAGCTGACATCCTGGGTCGTAGCAAAACTATCCTGCCATGAAGGCAACTGCAGTTCCTTAGTGAGATCCATAAAGGGAACCGCAGAAGGGGAAGACTGTACTATATATCCATGGACTTCAAAGGCAATGAAGGAGGAGAATAAGAAGTGTCTTTGGAGATGGGTGATCACCTCCCAAGGAAGGATAGTTGCTGGGGGGTGGAATACCTCTAGCCAAGAATGCCTGGTCCACAAGACGCAACACATCATGTTCACAAAGACTTCTAGTGGACCTCATAGAAACTGAGGGAGAAACAGGCCTGTCCAAAAAAGAGGCAGACTCTGTACCCATCTCATCTGACCGCACAGAGGACAATGGTGCCGAGATAGAGTGAACTACTGTAGTCTGCACTGAAGAAGTCATCTGTGCCTATGTCATTGTCTGCACGGACACAGGGATCGATGCCGAAGTGGCTGTCTGTGCCGAAACTGGAAACGACAAAACTGGAGTCAGTAATAAAGGCCTCGGTTCAGAGGAAGATCCCGGAGCCGATGTGGTCAAGGTCTGTGCCGACTGAACGGTCGGTGCCGATCTGTAGAAGGCTGCAGGAGAGGACGGAGCCGAAATCACTAATGGAGCCGAAGTTCTGGGCACCAAAAGCTCTGGGGCTGACAGAGAGCTCCGGAGCCGAAATTTTAGCCTTTTTAGATTTTGGTTGGTGAGAGTCCCCAGCCGGGGATGAAGGCAAGGATTTAGCCTTAGTAGAAACATCCATTTTCTTATGGGCTTTAGGAGGTGTTGAGACCTCTGACCCAGAAAAAGACTCTGAAAAGGGAGATTTCAGAAGTCCCTTCAGTATCAGCTTATTTTTCCTTTCTAACAAAGTTCTATTAGAAAAGTTTTCACATATAGTACAAGGTGGTTCAACAGATAAATGAGAAGCTCCCAAACAATAAACACAGATTGTGCATCAGAAGTAGGCAGTTTGTGTCCAGAATTGGAACACCACTTAAACCCAGGACTACCCTTTTTAGCTGTCATATTAACAAATAGAAAAGTACCAACAATGGTAAGAGAGAGTATCCGAAGGTATAAAAGACAAAAGGAAAGGGATTACCAACGATGGTAAGGAGAAATTTCCTCACGGTAAAAAGGGGTAAGTAAAGGACAGAAAAAAACCTGAGGAAATTATGAACGCTAGATGCAATAGGGCAAGAGACAATAAAATATCAACTTTTCTGACAGAAAAGTAATTTGTAAAGCAATTAAACAATTGACTGTACTTAGTTCAAGAGAAGTAGCTTGGCATGACCGGATGGCAATGCGGCAAATGAAATCTGAGGTAACAGGGAGAGGGGAATTGTGGGTAAGACTTTAGCTCGAGAGTTTGAAGCTGACGCAAGCTTGGAAAATGGCTGGCTCGGTTCCGAGCTCGGAACAGATACCCATACGTAAGGAATGAATGAGGATTAACAATATCAGATTATGTGTTTCAACTCCTGTAAGGCCTTGCCCTTTTTTTGCAGGAACTTAAACTCCGCAGGATCAGCACCAAACAAATGCTGATTATCCAGAGGAGCATCCATCAGTTTAGACTTGATAACATCAGGCAAAGGCTGAAGTCTGATCCAGGAATACCTCCTCAAAACAGATCCAAATGCAGCAGCCCTAGATGAAGCATCAGCTGCATCATAGCTGCATTTAATGGAATGGTGAGCTACTTGAGAGGATGTCCAAAGCAAAGCAAGAGCAGAGGTCTTCCTTTCAGAATCAGCGAGATCAGAAATAGCCCGACAGCCTTGAGAGAAGAGAGCCAAAACGTACCTAGTCATATGTGTCTGACCGTTAACAGCTCTAAAGGCTAGGGTAGCAGAAGTGTACACCACCTCACCTAGTCTTCTCCATGGTTCTGCTATCCTTATCAGATGGCAACAATTTGGAAAGCTTCTCACAGGCCACAGAGGGATCAGCAGAAGGACATTTATAAAGAAACATGCAGTCCTTGGGCACTTTATAAAACCTATATATTTTTTTTTTTTTGAGAACAGATGGTGGGAGTCAGGAGTCTGACAAGCAGTGGAAAAAGCATCCAGCAAGGCTGCAAGAACTGGAGGAACAGCAGCAGGTCTAGGAGACTCCCTTTGTAGAAGCTCATAGTACCTCTTCTGAAAATCTAACACCTGCGCACAGTCCCATTTGAAAAATTCCATCATTCTGGACTCAGTATCACCAAAGGAAATCTCCTCAAAAGTAGTCAGGACTGCTAGACTATTCTTTCTCAGAACAACAATCAAGTGGTGAAGGAATCTAGGAGGAATAAGTCAGGGACTCCATCAGAGTTAGCATCTTCCTCCTCAGAAGAATCCTGCTTCCTCTGTCTCTTGAGAGGGACAGAAGATCAAGGGGAAGCAGGAAGAGAAAAACTGTGGAGACTTGAAAGCCACAAGGGCATTAAACAAGCCTTGAGTGAAGTTTTGCCATTCACTCTGAGGAACTTTTCGAGCAGGTAAAATGTGTTTACTTTTCTACTTCTTTTTGAGTGGGACATTAACTTTCATGAATTTTGGTGGCTCTAACACCTGACAACACTCAATAATGGTAGCTAGAATCTCTTCCCTCACCAACATTTGAGGGACACCCCTAGGCCCTTCAAGTAATAACCAGGTGTGGATCCCCCTGTACATACGAGGTAGATGTCTGCAAAACCTACATGGACATGCATGGCAACAGGTCCATGCCAGCCTCCGAAGAGACTGCAGCAGAGGAACCTGAGAAAGAAGATAGATATTCCTCCAGGTTTTCACCAGACTCAAAAGAGATGTCCAGTGGAGGTGGTAAAGCTAAAGAATCAGACCAGACTTTCATGGCCTTTTTCTTCATAGATGGATGGCCCTTGGGTCACTGGGTCTCTGGGTAAATTGTGGAGGAAGACAGCAGACTCTGCAATGTCTTGGGGACAAAGGACTGACAAATCTCGCAAGATGTACGGTCATGGGAAGCACCTAAACAGAACAAACACTGCTCGTGATGATCTTTATGGGGAATCTGTCTCCTGCATTGGCATTTCCCCTTTCTGGATGACATGAAAACCAACAGCCAGAAACAAGGCAAACAAAAACCCCAACAGGGCACTTATCTGAAAACAGCAGAAATCAGCAGATGAGCAAATGTTCAGACAGAGAAAAGAAGATGGTATTCGGACTGGTGGCAAAGATGTTCTGAGGAAGGTATGGCCAGACGTCACCTTTATGCCCTACTCTTTACGCTGGGAGCATACTTGTGATGTACGGCATACCCTTTACAACCAAGAGGCTTTGGTATACTGGCCGGACGTCAGGCTGCCCTTGGCAGGGGATCCCCACTGTAAAAAATACTGCAAAAATGATATGAAGGACATCTACTGCCGGTTTGAAGAAAATAGGTGTCTAAAAGGTAATAAAATTAAATCATCCAGGGAGTCAACTGAAGAGATTTCAGACTGGGGTGTATTAAACAATCTCTGTCTTGTGCAGGTCCAGTTTGTGAGGAAGCTCATGCTAACTACCCTTGGCCATTTTCAAAAGTGGGGAGAAACGAAAGCTGTGTACTTACTATAATACTAGACCCCTGTTGTCTTATTTCGTCCAGTTCAACACTTGTGTTATCAGACTGGACCTTGGTGCATTACAAGTGCTTGGATTCAGGGCTCTGACTCCTCAACTTCCTTTAGTTCCATCTGGTCCCCTGACTACCTCAGATCATGTCTGCCTGCTTCTGATACAAAAACACTTCTAGCCAACATAAACCAGGTTTAACTGACTACTTAATCAGGTCAATAAGACCTAAGCACAACAGCAAAACGGCTGTCTAATAAACAAGGCTCCTGGTCAGGTCAAACCATTCTGCCAGAAGTCTGGAGAATGACAATTTAGGATGGGGGACAGAGGAAGGAATGTTGAACTGGACAAAACAAGACAACACGGACAAAGAGTTTTGGTAAATACATAATTTTCGTATTCAATGTTTTCTTTTTCATCTGATTCAACACTTTGGAAAGATTCCATAGGTACCCTTACAACGCTGGTGGTATCAAAGAAGGATATTCCTAGGAATGGTGGAGCCAAAAGATATAAGAGATCTAGATTATACATTCAGTTTATTATGCGACACAAAGGTATGAACAGCAGACCAAGTAGCTGCACAGAAACACACATCAATGGGAACCCTACCCATAAAAGCAGTGGAAATGGCCACTGCTCTAGTACAATGAGCTCTTAGATTGCCATGCAAGACGATTCCCCTATTTTTATGAATAAAGTCAATACAGTCTGAAAGACACCTGGACAGCATTACTTTAGAAATTCCTTGACCCAACTTAGCTCTTGAAAAGGCATGGAAGATTTGATCAGTTTTTTGACATCCTTTGTCCTGTGCAATAAAATTTGAGTTGTCAATGGACATCAAGCAAATGCAACATTTTCCCCTTTATTAGAGAACTCTGGGAAGAACTCTGGTGACTTGATAGTTTAAGATTTTCTTCAGATGTCACCTTTGGGAGAAAATGGGGATGTGTTCTCAAAGACATTCTATGTGGAAAACCAAACAGGATTTACATAAAGCTTGTAACTCCAAAATTCTCCCTGCAGATGTGATAGCCACCAAAAAGAGAATCATCCAAGAAAGAAATTTTAGATCTACAGTAGAACCAGGTTCATATGGAGCATTTGACAATGCCTGAAGCATGATAGTAGTGACCCATGGTGGAAATGGTTCCATGACTGGGGATCTTTAGAGAAACAACAGAAGTCTGACTCTGCCCAAGTGGAAATTGTAAATAGCTGCTAACTGCACATTGACAGCTGAGAAACAGGATCTTTTGTGAAATGTTTCTGCCAGAAAAAATCTACAATCAAAGGAAAAGAAGTGGGAAATTATCTAAACCTCTTGGGTAGGCCTATATGGTAAACCTTTTACATTTATAAAGATAATTTTTTCTGGTATTCAGTTTTTGTGAAGAGGACAAGATCTGGATAACTGAGTCAAACAGCCTTGCATCCCTGGCCACTGTTAAAATTGGAGGAACCACGAGATTAATTTCAACATTTCCAGGTCCCGGTGAGGCTGACCAGATGGATGATGCAGACCACCTGGAAGAGGGTCCAGCACCCACGGCAGATATATTAGATGAAGGCAGAGAAACAAACCTGCCAGGGTCAAAAGGGAACAATGAGGAAAACTTTGGTCTTGCAACTCCTGGCTTTCTGAAGAAACTTTATTAGTAGAGTAAAGGGGGAAAGGCATAAAGAAGGTCTAGGGTCAACTGTAGTCTAGAGCATCCCTTGATGTCTGTCCCTGTTGAGAGATCATGGCACAGGAACTGCAACACATATTTAGGTAAGAAGAAAAATATTGCAGCAAGGTTGGCTCCAGTGACAGAAAATCTGTGTAACCACTGTCTGATTGATGGATCACTCATGGGCAGGAGGACAGATCTGCTCAGTTTGTCTGCTAGAACACTAAGTCCCCAGGATGCAATTAGAAAGTGATACGAAGACATTACTCTGCCACATTCTTCCCAGCACAGTTTGTTTGTATGCGCTCCTCCCTGTTTGTTGATGTACCAGACTACCATCATGGTGTCTGTCTGGACTGAGATTATACCCTCGGGAAGGGAGTCTTGAGAGGCCTGCAGTGCTAGGAGGACTGTTCTCATTTCCAAGACATTGATGTGAAGACTGGCCTCTGTCATCAACCAGGAACTCTGAACAGTTTTCCCCACTCCAGAAGGGAAACATTCATGGTCATAATGGCTACTCGCAGTGTGGGGAGAATGGTCGACACCAGGAGACTATGGTGGGAGGTAAAACACCACCTTATGTGTTTCTAGCATATCGGTGTGAGACACATTGAGACAGGAAGGGGATGAGACATCAGCGACCACTGTACTAAGGGTCCATTGTAGAACTCTCATATAATACCTTGCCTGAGGAATTAATGTACTTGAGGATATGATCAGGTCTGAGGAACTAATGTGACTGAGGCCAAAAATCAGGCCCATACGTTGCACAGGACAATAAAGGACATCTAAAGCAAACTGATGCAGGGATAAAATCCTGGATTGTGGAATTCTGGCTATTTGAGTCCTGGTAGCACCCAATAAACTATTGAGTGCACTGATGTCAGCTGACTCTTGGCAAGACTGATGGTGATTCCCAACTGTGGAGCTAGATGGAGCACAAATTCCTTGCACTGAGCTAGTAGGGCCTTGGCTGGTATGCTAAGAAGCCAACTGTCCAAATATAAGAATACCTGGAACCCTTGCAGCTTGAGATACACTGCTACCACTGCCATGGAGTTGATGAAAACCCTGGGGCTGTGGTGAGACCAGAAGGCAGTGCTCTGAATTGAAAGTGGCTGGCTCCCAACCAGAAACAGAGAAATCTCCTAGACTGTTTTGCAATATTGAGATCTATTGAGCATATTCAGCCATCCTTACTCAGGAGAGGTAGAATGGACTGCACAGTGACTATCCAGAATTTTGTCTGTTTCACAAACTGATCAACATGGTTTAGGTTCAAGAATGGCCTCCGTTCCCGTTTTCTTTGGAACAAAAAAGAATCTTGAATAGACTCTGGATCATGATTGGTCTGAGGGACCTGCTGGATGACCCTCTATTCTAACAGATTTCATATCTCTGCTGCTGCTGTTAGTTTAATCTGACTGGCTGGAATGTTGGGAGATTTCTTCTTTTTCTGAGAAGGGGAATATAGCAAATAATGTAGCCTCTTGCAATGATCCTCTGCACCTATGAATCTTGAATGATGACCTGCTGGGCTTGTGGGTGCAGAGAATGGTGCCCCCGACTGCTTCCAGAGTGTGAAAGCTGGGCAACCACTAAGGAGCACTGGTAGGATTTCTCTAGGAAAGGACTGCGAAACCCCTGATTATGTGGTCCACCTCTGCATCTAGAGTAACATCCATTAAAGTTACTCCCCCTCTGTCTCAGGGAGGTCTGTCTACAGCAGTGCCTTAGCTAAAACCTTGTGATCTTCAAAACCAAAGCTTCTCCCCCTTTCTGGTTTCAGAAGAAGGTCTCCCAATGGGTGGAAAAGTGTATTCTGATTGCAGACAGGGTCTTGCCTTCCTGCCCTCTCCTGGTAAGCGTTCTTTCACCTTAGGCCAGAAGAGAGTCTAACTGTCAAAAGGTGCATTGATGAAAGATGTCTTGAAGACTATGGCAAAATAGCAATGCTGATGTCTTCTGCCTGACTCTACTATCTGCTGTGCTAGAAAGCAGATGCATAAGTGCATTTGACATTCACTAGAGGGCACACAACTGGGACTCCACTGACTTTTGGATGACTACTGGTAGGTTTACCTGAGAAGGACTTTTCCATAAAGACTTGATAAAGGGAACTGAATGCATCACAGGAGCTAGGTGATTCAGTGCTTTAAGTCCAAAAGTCACTAAAGCATATGTCTGCTTCCCAAATCTGTGCAAAGCCCTAGATTCTGTATTATGGGGATGGACGGACATGTTCTCTTTGGAAAGCTCCCTCCTTAGTGGCTGCCACTACAACCACAGCATCTATTGGGGGATCCATACTCTAGTGGGGCTTGGTCCTAAGGGCTACCAGGATATCATCAGGTTTTCATGGAATTGGCTCCACCACATCAGGTTCCCTGCTGAGAATTACGTTCATCACTCAAGAGGTAGAAGAGCCAGCCCCGAACCACTCATGGAAACCATGTCCTCCAGAGAGGGAGCTTCTGAGGACCAATCCTTCTTTGCTTCATCAATTGTAAGATGTTTCCAAAAAATATGTTCTCTAGAGAGGATAATGAGGAACCCTCTCCCTCATCAAAGTGTGTTTTCAGTGACTGACTCTGCTGAACAGTCCAAATGTTTCATTTTACATGTCTGTTTCCTCACAATGTCCTCCCAACCCTGTGTGGACTTCCAGGAAAGCTTCAGTCAGACAGGGCACTTGTCTGGCAAAAAAACCCAGGGGGGAAGAAGGCTGACTGCCCTTATTGAACAAGATGACTGGATACAGAGACAGGATCCATGGGAGGTTGGGACGGGGCAGAGTGTGCTAAGGACGTGTATTTGTTCTTGTGGAGAGACCCCTCTTAAATGTCTCAAAGGCAGATGACAAAATCGGCACCAAGGGAGCAACCACTTGATTCACTGTGGGAAGCAATGGAGTACCCTCAGCGCCAACCAGACCCAGCTCCGAGACCTAAAACAGTGCCAAACTGTCAAGTGCTGAGGCACTGAGGGGAAAGTCATGGATCCAAAAACTTCAGAGTTGATCCCAACCCCCTAGCTTTGACAATGAGACTCTTCCAGATCAGAGTGTCACAGTCGAGAGAGTGAGGGAAATTGTAGGAGTTGATAAAGTAAAGGTTGTAGGCTCCAGTGGAGGTGCTCTGCAGGGTATACTCAAATCTGTTGATTTCAGATCAGACAGCTGGAGAAGAACAGGAGAAATCAACAGAACAGACAATCCGAATGCCTCTGTGTCTGAGTTTGGGCTGAATACATCCAATGGATCCGGTGACCATTTCCTAGGTTTGTCTATTTTTTTTTGCTCTATCTCTATCTTTCTCCTTCTGATCCTTCAGCTTGGCTGTGGGAGAAGTTGTTTCTAGGGCAGGCAACACTTAACCCCCCCCCCCCACCTGGGCAAGAAGGAGGACCTTTAACATGAGCTTATCCCTATGACCCTGCACAGATCAAATCCCAAAGGAAGTGCATGCCTCACAATCTGTATCCAGGTGTGTTGCACCTAATTATTATATGCACAGTGTGTGCAAATCCTGCTGTGGCAGTTTGGTCCCAAGCCAAACATTTTTAAATTCACTGGACTTATCTGACGTACTGGAAAAGAGGCTACTGGTCTTATCTGACATACTGTAAAGGAGACTAACAGTAACTGGCAAAGCTTAAGTGTCACAATAGCAAAAAACAGTAACCACAACTACTCTTGTAAAAAAAAAAAAATGACAACTATATGTATTTAAATAAAGGGAACCAAGCTCTTTGTAAAGTGTCATGGTTGGATCCGATAACTCTAGTGTTGCTTGGGCCAAAACAAGGTCACCACAGTCACCTTTTGGGAGTCAGTCTGAGTCTTTAGAATGACCCTGGAAATTAGTGGAAAGGATGGAAAGGAATATGGCAAGTACATTCCCCATCAATGAGAATAAAATGCATTCACCTTCAGGACAGGCCTGCATGGAATCCTGGATCATAATTTATTTAGCAGTTTGTTATCAGTGGAGGCAAACAGATGTACTGGAGTAATTCCCCACAAATGTTTCAATTCCTGGAAGACCCTCATGTTCAATTTCCATTTGTGAGGATCGGTTTTGGCCCTGCCCTGCTTGCCTGCATGTTTTGCTCTGAAATAAATCAATGAACCTGGAGGTTCATATCATGCTGAGTTTCTATATCCCAGGTAGCAGGGAAAATCTGCAAAGGGGTGGGATCTGTTTGTCTTATTTGTTTGTGTCACACATCATGGTAGTATTGTCCATGATAACTCTCAGATATTTTGGAGTCCAAAGATGATTTAGTGACTTAACAGCATTTATAACGGTCATCATCATTTATAGTTTTTTTCTGCCTTGTTTATTCTACAGACCCTGAATTTCCACCACTATGGAAAGTCTGAAGCACCTGTGGTTATACACCGAGTGGGAGCAAGAAAGACAGAATGGGTGACCAAGACTGAGAAACATTTGGTCCTTCCACCACTGTAACTCCCTTTCACAAATTGTAACACAGGAATCTGAAAAGACAAGAGGTGTCAGTGTTGGGACCAAAATGATTGGACCAGCCACTGACATTTCATCGTATGAAGTTTGGCATGAGGAATCATGAGAATCATAGATGCCTTCAAACCTAGAACACTGAGATATTCCCTTGCTGAAGTCAGTGACCAACTGGACAAGATCAGGAACTGTTCCATACAGAAATTCACTTTGCCCTGGGGAAGACAAATCCTCCCAATGGATCTATCCAGAAGGGATCCCAAAAATACTCTCTCATGAGAAGGAGTGAGAAGCTTTCTAAATGTTCACCTGGAATCCCAAACTGCAAATGAGATTCCTTACCCAGATCAGAGATTCCAGACATTTGGATAACGGTTCTGAAAATGTAAGACAGTTATCTAAATATGGAAAACTGAGAATACCATGCAACCTGCAATGAGCTATCTTTATCAGACTCCTCTGCTAGGATTTGTTAAAAAAATAGTAAAGTAAACAGTGCAATAACTTTGTAAATACCATTGGTCTTGCAGAAAATCCAAAGTAATACAGACAACTGAAAACGTAAGCCAGATACAGAAAACCTAAAACAGTCTGAAATCTTTGAGACTTGGAACATGATGATATGCATCTTTTAAAGCTAACGTTATGGAAAGCTGCAGGTAGTAACTAAAACACACTCTCCAGACCTGACAAAACTGGGGGAATGGATGAAGGTTCTGTAAATTCTTTCTGTAACAGTTCACAGTATTTTCTGAGGGACTGAGAAACCTCAAGTGTTCTACTCAAAACAATGGCACATTCTGGAAACAGACCCAGATAAACCCCCACAGGGAGAACTGGAAACAAAGTTCTACTGTGATTCTCAATCAGAAAACTGAGGAGAACCTCCTGTATCTGTCCCTCCATCGTCCTGTCTGAATTCAGAATCTTGAATCGATTCAGGAAAAGAGGTATCCCTCTTTCTTTTATCAGAACCACTTGATAAAAATGATCAAATGCCTGAATTAAATCTGAACTGAACCATTACACTACTCCTGCCTAAGGAAATGTAAGGAAAAGATACATGTTTAGTTTTCTGTTTCTTTTTGACAGGAAAAATAGGGCCAACAATGTTATTAATGGCAAAAGGAGCTTCCCGAAGGGAGGGGCACAACATTCTGACTAACCAGAGAAGCCTTCCCTCTCGCAGGACCAACAAGAGTGGCTCTTCCTTCCCCACTGAAGGGATGCCAACAGCCTAGAGGACATGGATAATCCCTGGTCCATAGCGGCTGCCAGTGCTACATCAGAGGGATGCAGGGGAAAAAGATGAATGTTTTGAGGAGCAAGCTATGGCCACAGTAGAGTCACCCCTCTTGCGGCTTAGACAAATTGCTAGCCTGCTGTGGTGACAAAGGCAGTTTGCTTAATTTTCTTTTTCTTTGGCTGGAAGAAAGCCTGAGAACGGGTTAAGGTCATTTATTAAATGGTCAAACCACAGTGTCTCTTTCACAAGAAAAACAAGCAGCAAAAGCTGGTAAAAATTTAAAGTCTTTAAAAGTCACTTTCTCCCACAAAAACAGCACTTTAAAACACTTTGCCAGCCCCCAAAAGTAAAATAAACACAGCTTCTCAACAGAAAAAAGATGGTTTTCAGTTACTCTAAACAACTTTTAAACTGACAAGAAAAACATTAAAAAAAACAGTTAAGTCTATTGACAGTTCATTACAACACATTCCAGCTTAAAAATAACTTTCCTAACCAGGAAAGTATAACAACATATTTTCTATAAAGTGGAAGGTTTTTCACCCCAAAGTGAACTTGTATGTACAACAAAAGAACAGTACAAGCTGACCATCAATCTCTGAAAGCCTGCAGTGGGGCATACTCTGACGGAAGGAAAGTTCTGGAGGGCTTGGAGCCCAAACCTGTCACTTTAGTCAGCTCAGCTCAAGCTGACTGTATGGGTAAGCGGAAGGTGCCCTGAAGCTTTGGAAGCTGTCCAGCTGTTATATCCTTGGCAGGATAAAATCTATATAGCTAAGGCTACTGCAGCAGTGATCAATGTAGATTCATAGACTGTTACCAGGCTAGGGAAACAGAGTGTAAGAAAATAATGCTGTTGTCAGTGGGTCTTGATGCAAATAAAGCAATGAACTGAATAAATTGGGATTTTATGAATCGGGCAATGGAAGCATCTACATTCCCTAATGCAATAATAAGGTTAATTCGGAGGATGTATAAGGGATCAGAGGCAAAAATTAAAGTGGGAGGACTCCTCTCTGACAAGTTGTGTCTGAACAGCGGAACCAGGCAGGGGTGTCCCTCTTTCCCTTTTGCTATTTGCTTTATATTTAGAGCCATCAGCAAAGAAAATAAGGGACTTAGAAATTCAAAGACAAAATTGTTATGCTAATTAACAGAAATTGGCTTTATTCAAGACAGTATCATTTTGTACCCGGTTAATCCAGAAAAGGACAACTCAGTGCTGTGGAACATTTTCAGGCAGTTTCAAATCTTTTCGGGATATAAAAATAATGAAGATATATCAAAGGCTATAGGCATAAATTATGTACCCGTACATGGATTGGTTCAGCAATATTCAGATTAATGGGGGCACAATAAGATAAGGTATTTAAGAGTATGGCTTGAAAAGATTCCATTATGGCAGCTAAAGATATATGGAAAGAGGCTAAACATAAGATAACACAAAAACTGAGAAACTGGAATCTCCTGTTACTAGATATGAATAGTAACATACAAGCAGTGGCAGTGAAAATGTTTTTAGTCCCTTTAGTTTTATATATGGGCATATTTTTAACAACCAGAGGAGAAGGTGTAGACAATAATTAATAAAGAGTTGAAGAAATGTATCTGGGAGGGGGAGAGCAAGAGGTAAGTGGGATACGGAGTTGATCCTTCCAATATAAAAGGATGGTTTTGGAATACCTGATTTAAAGGGATATTACACAGTTAAGGCTCATATACATAATACAAGCAGAAGGTTATAATTCAAAATAAAAAGGATGTTGAAGAATTAAGGGGAAGTTCGAGAAATAGATTGTGTGTAATTTTTAATACAGATCTTTAAGGAGAATAACAACCCTACAGACTAATGCGTTAATAAAGCAGCAGAAGCTATTCTAAGGACTAGGCCAATACAAGAATGGAGAAAGGAAATTTTGCCAACAGGGATGACTGCAATTAGGGGTACAGTAAAACGGCAAGAGGCGGCTGGAATTTACTGGAGAAAACTGGCAAAGAAACCATGACACTGGGAGCAAATAACTGGAGTGGGAAAAGAAACCAACTAGAATGAGGCCAAGAAGACATTTGGACTGCAGGCTACAGTCTGCCTTCCCTACCAATGATTAATGTCAGATTACAGGCAAACAGAAAGGGATAGGGTAATCTAAAGCAAAAGAGCTACTCTGGTAGAATTTTTAGTTGACTCTACAACAGAACTGTTGGATTAGAAAAGACTGAGAAGAGAAACTGGAAAAGCAATTTACAAGATTAAGTTGTTTACCTCACAGACACAGGGTATAAAGTTTGATTCTTACCTTTGAGGAAAATTGTCTAAGCTTAAAATGGCCCACAAAGGCAGCTAGCCTAGCACTAACCTGTGAACCTATAAACAATGGCAGGACATCTGTATGGCTCCCAAGTATGCAACAAAGTCCATTAGGCTTAGAATACATATGTTCCTGCACATCTATTTTTATACCAAAGGAGACTTCAAAGAAGGTAGATAGCAAATGCTGCAGGTGTGATGGTGAAGACATAACTGGGAACAAAGAGGTAATGGTGAGCATATTTATTGGGAGTGTAATGAATTGGCAGATGTTAAAAATTCCCTGCAGAGTACTCTGACAGAAATACTGGGTGAGCTGTAACCAAGGAAATGATTGTTTTGAGATGGGACACAGGATCTGAATTGACTAGATATTGTTAGGCATTATTAAGTTTAATTTTCTTGGCTACCAAAAATCAATTACTAGAAAATAAAAATCAAAGTCTAAACCAACTGTATCTGAAGTAATGAATATTATAAAATATATAAAAAGAATTGGAAGAGAGATTGGTAGAAAAAGGAAGGAGCAAACTACACAGAAATAAATGGAAATTGTGGGAAGAATGCATACAGAACAATGTTCAGGAGGAGGAATGAGGTTTAAGGGAAGGCAGGAATTCATCAATTTATATAATGTTGGACTGATAATTACAAAAAAGATATGTGATGTATAGTTTATGTACATGAAAAATTGTTAATATGGTTTATTTTATTTTCTGTTAATGTATGAATAAACGGAGTAAGACTCATCTACATGTTGAAACTCAACCACATGGTTTTGTACAGCAATAACATGTTCTTCCTCTTCTAATCTGAGCTTCCTGGGGGAGAAGAGGAAAGGGATTTGTAAAATGATGTGGAAGTTTGACCATCAATATCTTTTCTCATTGTTTTTCTTTTTTCCTATGATGAGAAGTCCCTCAGTAATAAATCTTTGAGAATCAAAGTTCTGTCAGCAGTTTCTTCTGAAAAGCAGTACAAATATCACACTGCTCATTCAACTGAAGAAAATAAATATACCATACACATTTTCATGTAATAGGGTTGGGATCCTGTGACCACAATGACTCCATTTCCTAAATCTAGATTGCTTAGTCATGACAACAGTAATACATCAACCACAATAAAGCCAAAAATTGTAAGTAAAGAAGGTACCAAACAAAAACACAACTACTAAACACCCTAAAAACATTAATAAAACTGCCACAAGTTGCTGAGGCTTGAACTTTCTGAAGTTGAAAACTCTTAAGAAAAATTAAACAACTGCCTTGAAAATCAGTAAACCTTTGTGAACAAACAAAGAGTCTGTCAACACAGAAAATAAACACAACAAAGCTCACTACCAGTGCTAAAAGTAGTACGAAAACAGGACTTCCGTTCACGGCCTCCAAGAGTTAGCAGGTTGGGCTACTGCCTCTCCCACAAACTGTAGAGCAATTCTCATTTACTAAAAAAAACAGTGCCCTTGTCCAAGCAAAACTGCCCCTCAACAAAATGTTCTGGATGAAAAAGAAGAGAAATCTGTGAAAACAACAGGAATGACACAAGAGTAACCCACACATGGATGAAGTGGAACTGCAATACACCTCACACAAGGTGGCTAAGGACAGAACAGTAAATACTATGCCTGAGCCGGAGGAAAAGCTAGATAAAATGTTTTGAGGAAATGAAAAAGATGAATAAATCCTGGACTGAATATGTGAAAAAATGGACAAAAAGTCGGAATAGGTGGAAGTTTTGCTGTCTGAGCACTCAGACGAATTAACCAGACTAGCTAGACAAGAAGAGGTGCATGCAAAGCAGACGACAGAGCTAGAGATAGCCAGAGATGAAATAAAAGAGAAGATAAGGGAAATGGAAGGTAGAGAATGAAGTGGAAATCTCTGGTTCACCAATACACCAGAGGAGCAAAAGGGACACGACTGCAACAGCTTCATGCTGACAACTCAGCAAATGACAGGTATACTGGCACAACAGTTGAAACTTTATCAAGCCTATTGTATCTACATCCCAAACATATCTACCTTCTGATTCCTATAACCAATTATAATCAAAGTCTGGACGTACCAGCTGAAGGAATAGCTTTTTTTCAGCACTGTGGAAAAAAAAGGCAAAATATTGAAGGTATGAGATAGCAGGATATATGGCAATCAAGACTACTCAATAGAGACTTGCCTGATGTGTAACAGATTCATACCACATATAAAATAATGCAAAGGTTTGGGGCTATGATTCCAACTACAATATCTAGCAATACTGAAGCTGTTCTTACCCATGAGTCTGAAAGCATTCAATGACCCACCAGAGGCCTCACAGGAGCTAGAAAGGTATAGAGAGGTCATGCAGGCAACAGACACACGGAGCCGTGCAGAAGGATCAACAAAGGGAATAAAAGAACAAAGAAATGACTCGAAAGAAAAAAAAAAAAAATCGCTGGCTAAACCTTAAAACTTGACAAGCAGACTGATATGAAATGACTTTCCAAACAAGTAAAGGAGACACCAAGTGTGAACATATTTCAGGAAGAAATATGCAATGACAGAAAATGGATGACCGGTGCAGAGGGACACAAAGAACAAACTTCACTCTTTTTTTGCTATACTTCTCTCTTCCATTCCTTAATAATAAAAACAAGAACTTAATTTTGAAAAGGATAATATGACAAGAATGGTCCAGAGACTGTTAAAGGATATTACACTGTGAATCATGGGGTAACACAGTGTATACTGATCAAGGAACCTGAACTTTAGAAAGAAGACATCAATCAAGTAGGTGGGAAAAGGAACCGTAAACAAATTCATTAAACAGCTACATTACATTGCATAAAACAACAACAGGAGGGCAACATTTAGAATCTCAAAAGCAACAGGGAACAGACAAAGATACTGGGCAAGGAAAATTATAGAAAAAGAAACATTAAGGGCACAAGGGAAAAGACCATTAAACTGGGGGGAGGACTCGCATGGTGTGGGATGAGAGTATATGCTCAGATTTTACAAAGGAAGAGTACTGCCTCAGTTTGGGGGGGAAATATGTTAAATTTAACCAGAATAAAAGTGTTTGTTTTTTTTTGGGGGGGGGGGGGTTGAAAGTTATTGAAGTTGAATATTATGCTTTACTTGTCAGGGTAGCAAACAAAAAAGAACACTATTAGGTCAGTTTGTTTGGATTTTATAAACTATTTTGGTAAACTATTTTGTAGACTCCAGAGTGCCGCGGTGGTGCAGTGGTTAGCGTTGTCGCCTCACAGCAAGAGGTTCTCTCGTTCGATTCTCAGCTGAAGTGCCTTCAGTATGGAGTCTGCATGTCCTCCCCACGGTCGAGTTACATTAAAGACATGCAGGTAGGTGTGCCTTCCTTGAAGGTTGGGCGTCTGGCTGGCAACTCGGCACCGTAAAAATCCACTGTCAATCATTAGCGGACCAGAGCTCTGCTGTGGTGACCCCTAACCGGGAAAAGGCGAAAGACATTACTATTTTGGCAGACTCCAGAAAAAAATTAAATAGCAGCAAAGGGGTAACGCCTATTGCCAGTACAAGTATACACAGAACTATATCTATTTTGGAATTATAGAAAAAGGAGGAATATAATCCAGCATTAGAAGCAGCCAATCTAAATGACTCTGAAACAGTTAGTTATGTACTCACCATAACGATCGATGTATGTGGTCCATCTCGTCTACATTCTTTACTCACGGGTTCAGAGCTGATTCTCGGCTCCGACTCGGCCAACTATTTCTCTAGCATGAAGTCTCTAATTGGCTGGGCTAACCCAGTATCCCAAGATGCACCCCGCCCTAGCCCCAGATCTTGTTTGTTCTACTGGATTAAAAGAATTTTGTGTGTTCCACATCTTGCTCGACTGGACTAAAGGATTTTGTTTTTATCAATTCATTGCGAACTGGTCTTCTTCCTGGTCATTGGTTTGTCTGCTTCCTTGTTTGCAACCATACCAATCATAACCCATGCATAACCAACACTGGAAGGAATTCCAGCCAAGAAAGAAAAGGCAACTGACCTTGAAGGGTTCACAGAGCCAATGTTCCTCCAAATCCTCTAGGAAGGGGGTAGGTGGGAGGGTACGTAAGAATGTAGGCGAGATGGACCACATACATCGATCGTTATGGTGAGTACATAACTAACTGATGTTATGTGGTCCTATCTCACCTCCATTCTTTACTCACGGGACAGCATCCCCAGCACCTCTATCCTGGGAGGCTCATAGAAAGATACTCCTGAGAACCGTGGAACCAAAGGAAGCCTGGCCCCTAGAAGCCACGTCCAGCTTGTAATGAGTGGTAATGAGTGATAAAGGTGTGAGGAGAGGCCCAGGTGGCCGCAGCACAAATATCATCCAGTGAAAGCCTGGCATGGAAAGCTATCGATGTGGACATTGCCCTGGTAGAGTGAGCTCTGACGGGAAAAGGAAAACTTCTGCCTGCTGCCAAGTAGATGAAGAAAATACAATCTTTAATCCATTTAGAAATTATGCACTTGGAAACAGGACAACCTGCTCTGTTCTCTGAAAAGGACACAAACAGCTGATCAGACTTCCTAACCTGTTTAATCCTTTGTAAATAGAACCTCAATTGCCTGTGCACATCCAACTGATGGAACCTGAACTCTGCTTTATTGGAAAAATTTGGGAAGAACACTGGTAACTCGATAGATTGATGGAGATTAACAGTGGATGACTCCTTTGGAAGGAAGGATGGGTTAAGTCTCAGTGAAACTCTGTCCTTATGAAAGGTCTGATACTCTTTTGGCCGATGTAATGGCTATCAGAAACGCCGTTTTCCAAGATAAAAATTTCAGTTCACAGGTGGCAGCTGGTTCAAAGGGTGGTGAAGTGATGGCTTGTAGCACATGGTTTAGGTCCCATGGCATGACAGGCTCTGACACAGGAGGGCGAAGTAGCCAAGCACCTTTCAAGAAGGCCTTGCAGAGTTTATGGCCCATAAGAGAGGGTTTGTAAGATGTATGGGAATTGGAGATTGCAGCCAATTGCAGCCCTGACGGAAAAGCATGGCTAAAAAATCTAAAACCGATGGAATTGGGGCTGTGAAGGGGTCCAAACCTTGGGCCTGAGCCCAAATGGAGAATCTCTTCCATTTGCTGGAGTAAATTTTCCTGGTAGAAGACTTATGAGATGAAGACAAGATGTGTACCACCTCCGGTGAAAAGGAATGCTGTCTAACTAGTGACGGAAGTGGAGTAGCCAGGCTGTCAGCCTGAGGGTTCGCAGTGATGGCTGGACCTGGCCTGACATGCGAGTCAGGAGGTCTGGCACTGGGTCCAGAGTCCAAGGACCATCTACTGTATACTTCTGAAGAAAGGGGAACCATACTTGTCGAGGTCAGTGTGGAGCAATAAGGATCATCCTGCTTCCCAAGGATATGGCTTTCTGAATCACTCTTGGTAACAGAGGAAACTGAGGGAAAGCGTAGACCAGACCGGGAGGCCAATCGTGGGCTAGAGCGTCCCTGGGTGACTCCCCCTGTGGGGGGATCAGTGTGAATTACAAGCTGCATTTGGCACCGAGGGGACTGGCAAAGAGTTCGCAGCAAGGCTGACCCCACCTGTTGAAAATTTGAATCGCCACTCGGTTGTTCAGGGACCACTCGTAAGGCATCAGAATAACTCTGCTCAGCCTGTCCGCTATCACATTGGACTTTCCCGGAATGTGTGTTGCCACTAAGAACCGTTGGGAAGATACTGCCCAATGCCACACTCGCATGGCCTCTCTGCAGAGGGGATAAGACTTGGTTCCCCCTTGCTTGTTCAGGTACCACACTATGGACATGTTGTCCGAGTGAATCGCAATCGTTCCCAGAGGCAGACAGTCTTGGAGTGCTCGCAACACTAGAAACACCGCTCTCATCTCCAGAACATTGATGTGCAGATGTACCTAGTGATCTTGCCGCGTGCCTTGGACCATCCTGCCAAGATAATGCCTCCCCACCCCATCTGGGAGGCGTCCGTAGACACCGTGGACACTGGAGACAAGCTCCTCCCTTTGTCCAGATTGGCGGAACGTAGCAATCAGCGGAGATCCTGTCTGCACCATTCCGTGAGGAGTATCAGGTGGGAAAGAGGAAGTTTCTGAAATGACCATTGGGCGGAAAGGAGCCATTGCAGAATCCGCATATGTAACCTGGCCAGAGGCACCAGCATGATGGTGGCGGCCATGGAGCCCAACAGTTGGAGAACTAACCTGGCTTGAACTCTTTTGAGGGGCAACAGTGCGTGGATCTGTGACTGCAGCACTCTTACTCTCTCTTGTGGCAGAAAGGCTCGCATCTGAATAGAGTCTAGCTCTGCGCCTATAAAGACAACACGCTGTGAGGGCAGCAAGGCAGACTTTTCCCAGTTTAAAGTAATTTCTAATTGTTGACACAGTGCTATGGTAGTCTCCCCGGCCTGAATGAGCAGATGCCTGGTGGGGGCGGTGAGAAGCCAGTCGTCCAGATACGGAAACACCTGGAATCCCTGACGTCTCAGGTGAGCTGTCACCACTGCCAAACACTTGGTGAACACCCTGGGGGCTGTGGTGAGACCAAAGGGCAGGGCACAAAACTGGAAGTGACTGGCTCCCAGCCAGAAGCGCAAGTGACTCCTGGATGCCTTGTCCATCTTGATGTGGTAATAGGCATCCTTGAGATCGATGGAGCACATCCATACTCCTTTTTCCAGCAATGGAAAAATGGACTGAAGCGTGACCATTCGGAACCTGGACTTCAGAATGCAGTGATTCAGTCGACTTGAGATCCAGAATGGATCGTAGGTCCCCTGTTCTTTTCGGCACCAAAGAGAGTCTTGAGTAAGTTCCTGATCTAATATGGTCTGAGGGGACTGGTTGGATGACTCCTTTTTCTAGCAGCTTTGTAATTTCTAGTGCTGCTTGATCCCGTTGACTGGGTGGGATGTCTGGGATTCTTCTGACTGGAGGGGGTGTTGATACAAAGGGAATAGCGTAATCTCCGTTAACTATTCGAAGCACCCAACGATCCTGGGTGATGCTTTTCCAGGCTTCCAGATGCAAGGAAATTTGGCCCCTGACTGGCTCCGGAACAGCACAGTCGGGCAATGCCTCAGGAGCGCTAGAAGGAAGATCCACAAAAGGAATCATGGTCTCCCGAGTTGCGGGGGCCTCCTCTGCCTCTAGGACGAAGTCTTCCAGAATTATTTCCCCCTCCTCTGCCCCTGGAGGGGGACTCACCTTGAGCTGAAGGGAAAGGCCTCTGAGACTTCTTGAACCACATTTCCCCCCCTCTCTGAGCCTTGGGGTAAGGCCTAGAAGGGAGAGAAAAACAGGCCCCTACGGCAGATAGCGTCTTACCCTCCTGTTCGCATCTGGTGAGGGTGTCTTTCACTTTGGTCCCGAAAAGAGAGGACCCATCAAAGGGGCATCAGTGAAGGAAGACAAAGGCCTCCGCGAAATGACACAGGCGCATCCAGGCTTGCCTTCTGAGAGCCACACCTGAGCTACCTGCCCTACTCGCCCCTTCGCCTGCATAAGATACGAGCCTCATAGACGAGTTGACAATGGAACCAAGGGTAGACAACTGGGCGTTAACAGTTTGCATTACCGCCGCAGGCATGTTACCCGTCAGAGTATCTCCTAGCTCCTTAAGGAAATCTCTTTGGAGCAGAGTGAAATGACAAAGGTAATTCAGCGACTGCAAGGTAAAGGTCGCCAAAGAAAGGGCACGCTTCCCGTACCGGTCCATACTCCTGGACTCCTTGTTAGGAAGATGGACGGAAGAAGAAGCCTCTGCAACTTCCTGCTGAGTGGCTGCCGCCACCACCAAGGCATCTACCAAAACCCCTTTGGTCAGGAACTCTTTCCCCGGGGGAGCAGAAAAGAACTTATCTGGACGTCTGGGCACTGGTTCCACGGAATCAGGGTTCTCCCACTCCCTTCGACAAATCAAATCCAGGAGTTCGTCGAAGGGTGGAGACACCCAGGAGGTGGAGGGTTGAGCTCCGAAGGCCTTGAGGAATACAGACTACTCCTCAGAGGGGGTCTTGGAAGGCCAGTCGCCTCTCTGCCTCAAAATCTCCAGGATGTCGGAGAAAGAGACATCGGAGGACGACTTGGGGGACCCCTCTGACTCCTCGAGGTCGGTATCAGAGGTGAGGGACTCGTCCTGCGAGTATGTGCTTCCTCTTGCACAACTTCTTTCTGGGGGGCTCCTCAGGCACAGACTCTGATGGGCCCTCAGAAAGTAGGGGACTGCTCACGGGGGGATCCCCAGACCTTCGGGCTCCCCATCCACGGATAGGGGGGCATCAGAGGCTCTAGCCGGGGTGTATGGGGACAGAGTGACCGATCCAAGTGATGTGACTGACGATCTAGCCAGTGCGCTCCTCATGGCCTTGAAGGCAGGTCCCCCTGTATCAGAGGACCGACCCGTCTCCAAGACCACAACCGGAGACGAGATTCCATGAGCCGATGCACCGAGAGGGAGACTCGGAACCGACAGGAGTTCCAAGGTATCCCCCTCTGGTCCGACTGAGGAAACCAGAGTACTGAAACCAGAGGACGGAACCGACATGGTTGGAGCAGACGCCAGCTCCGATAGACTCACCTGGGGTATCGGAGCCGGCACAAGGACATCACTCGGCGCGGGGCACTCTGGCTCCGACGACACATGGGTGCTCGGAGGAGGAATCATCAGTACCAGGACAGGGACTGGCTCCGGAGCAGACTGGGTCGGAGCCAAAAAAAGTTTTGCTAACACCGGCGACTGCAGGAGCCTCTGGACCACCCTATCCACATCCAAATCAGACAGCCTAGAGGATTTGGAAGTAATAGGAGGAGATCGGATCTCCTATCTGCAGACTCATGCCTGACACTGGGTGACTGGCTCCAAATAGGCTCCAATAATATTGGAGCCGAGGTCGACACCAGTACAACAGATACCTCCTGCGGCCCCGAGGGCAATGGAGCCGAGGAGGTAGTATCCATAATCGAAACTTTCTCCTGCAGCCCCGAGGACAATGGAACCGAGGAGGAAGTATCCACTTTTGAAACCTTCTCTGAAGGCTCCGAAGAGGCAGACAGAGCCGGAGATCTTTTCTTGGCCTTAGCAGGCTTAGATTTAGCACTAGAAGACGAAGAAGAATCTAAGGCCTCTTCAAAGGAAGGCTTAATCAGACCCTTCAAAATCGGTTTATTTTTTCTTTCCTGCAGTACCCTAGGGCTAAACACGTGGCAAAAACTGCAGGACTCTTGTAGGTGAATAGCACCCAGACAATAAACACAGATGGAATGCCCACCTGTAATGGACATTTTGTAGCCACATTTGGTACACTTCTTAAACCCGGAGGGTTTATGTTCTTTCTGCTCTTTAGACATAACAACCGCACAACACTCAGCCGACAGAGACAACACAAGAGGAAGGCGGGAAAAATCAAAACACACTAACGCCAAGTAAACTCCAAGTTAAACGTTTCTTGGAGGGAAAACAACTACCCACAACTCAAAGCACCAGTACAAAAAATACAAGGGGACAACACTGGAGAGGACTAGGACCTCTAACTTAAACGGGCCTAGCTCGCGAAACAGAGGGATACCACAAACGCACAAAGTCCTCACAAAGAACTCGCAAGAACTAGTCACAAAAGAAGAGTAGCTGTTAAAACAGCTTTTGCAATACAACTGACTACTAAATACTTAGAAAAGTATTTGAAAAGGGTAATTAGCCACAACCAAGCGAGACCATGTCCTAACTCTATGAGCGGCAAATGAGATCTGGGGCTAGGGCGAGGTGCATCTTGGGATACCGGGTTAGCCCAGCCAATTAGAGACTTCGTGCTAGAGAAATAGTTGGCCGAGTCGGAGCCGAGAACCCGTGAGTAAAGAATGGAGGCGAGATAGGACCACATAACATCTAAAGATAAGGAATGTTAATAGCCTGTAGGGAAAATACAAAATCTGGCATAAAACATTACACAAAAGAGGACTAATATTGTAATTTTGCAAGAGAGACACTTAACTAGAAGTGATAGTGTGAAAATATCTTGGAAAGGCATGCAGCAAATATTTTTTTGCTGAAGCCACAGACGAGAGGAAAACAGGAGTGATGACCATGATATCAGAAAACTTCCAAATGCAAGAGATAATCACTATGGTAGATAAAAATGGACAATGGCAAGCTCCAAACACTTGATCCCACACAGTTTGGTTTTGTCAAAGGGAGATCGTACCTGCTAAATTTGGTTGCCTTCTTCAAAACAGTCACCAAAGCTATGGATGAGGACAACACAGTGCACACCACCTACCTTGACCAAGCCAAAACCTTTGACACTATTTTCCACTCAGGCATAATAGATAAACTCTCCCAGCTAGGCATCAACCCATATGTTACCAGATGGGTAGCTAACTGGTTCACTGATAGAATCCATTTAGTCAAAATAGGGGAAGCCACCTCTAGTAGTAGACCAGTAAAAAGCGGCACACCCCAAGAATCAGTTTTGGGGCCTCTACTTGTTTGGCACTTACTTTTCTGAAGTGCAAGCCAAAACCAGTGGTCTGTGGCTGACCAAGTTTGTTGATGACTGCAAGCTGGGTACTGTCATAAATTCTCCTAGTGATGTAAACATCTTCCAAGAGGGCCTTAAGCAAACTAATGACTGTTGCCAGAAGCATGGCCTCAAACTGAATGCCAAGAAATGTGTCCCCACTAATTATCACATTAATAACAATGTATTAAGCACACAATCAGTCGTGAGGGACTTGGTCAAAAGTCATTTTGCTATCAACCTGGGTACCAATCATGTTGCCTCCGTTGTACGGAAGGCTTTCTACATGACCCACCTCATAAGTAAGGGTATTTAATCCAGGAAAAAGGAGGTCATAACATCCCTGTACTCCTCCTTTAGCAGACCCATTATCGTGGACAATGCCACCTTCGGCATGTACCTTGCCAAGCACATGCAGTAGTTGGAGAGACCACCGAGGTTCCTGACCAGGAAAATCCAGAGTCTCAAACACCTATCCTATACAGATAGGCTGAAAGCCCTGTTCCTCTACTCAGTCTCATACAGACTAATCAGACTACTCAGAGGTGACCTGTGTCTGGCATACAAGACAGTCTCAGACTCAGCCTTGATGGAGTTGCTGCATATCCATAAGTCACACTCCACTCACGCAACCCGCATGCAAGGTCTCAACCTGGTGTGTGACATTAACAGAACTTGTTGGCAGGATAGATTTGTGTCCCAGCGATTCTCCCATCTGTGGAATAGACTTCATCTCCATGTCAAGCAGAAAACCTCATCAGCCCTCTTTAAGAGGAACCTGGATGACCGGATGGGAAACAGATACCCCTGGGATCCGAACTGTGTTCCTGATGGACAGGAAAAACAGGCGCTGACTTTGTGGGAACATGGGTGAAATTCTTGGCTAGGCTTATAAGGGCCTCTGGGCCAATAGCCTAGTATCGTCCTATGAACCTATATGTTTTCCTACAAGGAAAGTGGGAGAGAAGAAACCCTACTTTTGTAAATGTATATATTACCCCAAACAAGTCAGGAGAGCAACTAAAAGATATTATAGCAGAGATTATAAATTATAGTTGAGACCTTCTACTGATTGCAGGGTAATGAAATTTAGTGACAAGCATAACAGATACATCAGCGGACCCAGAGCAAGAAGAATTTCTTGGAAGGGGAAATTTCAACAACTAATGAAATAACGGGAGGATGGCATAATGGTTAAGGTGTTTACCTTACAGACACAAGGTGCAGGGTTTGACTCTCACATGAGGTGATTGGCCAGGCTTGAAATTGCTCACAAGGGCAGTTAGCCTAGTTCTAATCTATGAAGGCTTACAGACTTGGGGTTGAGTAAAATTGGTGATAAGAGTTTTATCTTCTTCTCTAAGGAATATGACATTGCTTCCAGACTGGATAGGGTTTTTATACAGAGAAATCATGAGTATCATAGACTTATGTACACTCAACTGATTAAAATAGACTATACACTGATGCAAGTAGAGATTACACCCCAAATTGGAAACCTATTTGAAGACACTGGTGATCAAGTCATTGATAGATTTTCCACCTGGACAAAGACCACACACTGTTGCAGCTCTTTAGTGAGCCAGAGGACAAAGTCTTTGGGGAGGATGAGAGGATAGTATTTGACTTGGAAACTTAAAGAAATTAAGAAGGCAGTGAGGAAGGACGAAAATTGCAGAATAGAGAGAAACAGGGTGAGTAGAATAAGTATGACAACAATCAAAAACAAACAGCTAAATAGGAGAAACAGCTAGGGAAGAAACAAGAGATCGGGGGGGGGGGGGCTGGGTTACAGGAAAGAGACATAAGAAAAGATGGAAAGGAAGTTGTGAAAATACAACAATTAAATACGGGGGGGGGGGGTTATGAACCGAAGCAGATATTAGAAATGTTTAAGACATTTTATGGTAACTTGTACACAAAACAAAATGAGGATGAGAGTATAAGGGGAGAATAAGGCATTATTTAACAAAACTATGTGTGCCCAAAACAGAAGCGGAAAATGAGGCTTTGATTGCTTCAGTAACAAGCACAGAGACAGGAATTCAGTTAAGGAGGCAGGTGACCACCAAGTCTCCCCGGAGCGATGGTTTACTAGGAGAATTATGGAGGGAACAAACAGGTGATTTAAGACCTGGACTAAAATGTTCAAGCAGATAATGAGAATAAAAGCAGTACCCACTACATGATGAAAGGTGATTGTATCAGTGGTCCTAAAAGAGGCCAGAGATCATTCACTCCCAGGGTCATATTGGCCAATATCAGTCCTCAAGCATGACTATAAAATATTTGCAGGAATAATCACAGCCAGGTTAATAAGGGCACTTCCTAGACTGGTTAGCTTGGAGTAAAGTGGGTTTACACATGGAAAAAAATGTTTAATAATATATTTAGAAAACATTACAGAAAAAAAGAGCAAAAGTAGAGGAGTGGCAATTGATGCTTTTATTGTTAGATGTGGTAAAAGCATTTGACAGAGTGAGATGGAGTTTCCTAAAAGAGCTACTAAAAGTATGAGCTTGCCAGTATATTTCATACAACTTTTACAACAATCAAAATGGTAGAAGCTACAAATAAAATTAAACAAAGGTATGTACTTCCCATAACAATGGATCCATGTTGTCTGATTTTTATTTAGTTCAATAAATGGGATGCTGGATCCAACCTCGGCACTGAATATGAAGCTTTCATGGTTCTAGGGCTCTGACTCCTCCCCTATCCATACTACCCTGTACTGGTGCAAGTAGAGATCACACCCCAAATTGGGAAACTAGTTAAAGACACTGGTGATTAAATCAAGAATGGATCGCCCACCCTGTTGCAGCTCCTTAGTTACTAGAGAACAAAGCCTCTGAGGAGGATGAGAGGATAGTATTCAGCTGGGAAACTCTTAAATGAGAGATTAATAAAGCAGTGAGAAGGAAATAAAACAATTATAGGATACTAAGAGAGAGGATGAGTAGAATATGCATGGAAACATGCTCTACAGAAAAAAAACATGTATACCTATCAATGGAAAAGGTAGTCTTTAAATGCAGAAAATGGAAATGGACCTGGTAAGCCAAGTATCATGATGTGATGGTATTAGTCACAGAGAGGTGGTCACCCAATCATCTCAAAGCTATTCATACAAAATAATTTGGTAGGGGGGTGGAGGAATGAGAGACTGAACCAGAGGAAAAACAGACTACATGGATCTATCATTACAGCAAGTACATAATTTTTGTACTCAATGTTGTCTATTTTCGTCCAATTGTCACAGGGTGGTATCAAGAAAGAACATTCCTGAAGATGGTGGAGCTAAAAGAATAGAGAGACCTGGACTGTATACCCAGCTTATAATGAGAAACTAAGGTATGCAAAGTGGACCAGGTTGGTGCTGTACAGATTTTGTCAATTGGTAGTCTCTTAGAAAAGGCTGTTGAAGTAGCCACTGCTCTGGTTGAGTGGGGCTTACGTTTGGACTGTAACTGTAATCCCAATGATGCACAAAGGAGATGCAATCTGATAACCATCTGGACAGTGGAACTTTCTTAAGTTTTCCAAGCCTAGCTTTAGAGAAGGCAATAAAATGTTGATCAGATTTACGAATTTTCTTTGTTCGATGCAGATAAAATGTGAGTTGGTGATGGTGATAAACATCTATCATGTATAGAATGTATTCCCCTTTGTTCAAAAACTTAGGAAAAACACATGCAACTCTATGGATTGCTTTAAGTTAGTTAATGATGCCACCTTTGGAGCGAAGGATGGATTAAGTTCAGAGACAGACCCAATCCTTACGGAAAAACCAATATAGAGTCTTACATGAGAGTGCCTGTAACTGGGAAATTTGCCTGGCGGAGGTGGTAGTGACCAAGAAAATTGTTTTCCAACTCAAAAATGTAATATCCACAATAGCCGCAGGTTCAAAGGGAAGTTGAATTAGGGATTGGAGCATAACAGTAATATTCCATGGAGGTACTGGATCTCTAGTGACGGGACACAGCAGGAAGGTTTCTTTAAGAAAAACTTTCAACATTTTTAAGGAAACCAAATAAGCATCACTTTGCCCAGTATGAAAGTTGGAAATCGCTGCCATCTGAACTGGCAGAATAGCTAGATCCTTGTTGAAAGAGTACAGCTACAATCTCCAAGACCAAAATAGAAGCAGAGAAAGGGTCCAAACCCTTGGCAGTCCAAAATGAGAACATTTTCCATTTACTTTTGTGGATTTTCATCATATTAGATTTCTGGGAGGCTGCTATCATAACAACATTATTGGGAAGCTTGGCATCTCTGGCTATAGTCAAAACAGAAGGAACCCAAGAGTTAGCTTCATTGTAATCTGATGTGGTGGAGGCAGACTGGACAGTTGAGTAAAAAGATCTGGGTATTGACCCAGCATCCATGGTGGAGGCGACAGAAAGGGGAGCCATGTCTGTTAAGGCCAAAAGAGGGCAATGAGGATTAATTTGGCCTTGCACTGTCTGGCCTTCTCAATTTGTTCATGAGGGGTAAAGGAGTAAAGGCATACAGGAGCCCAGGGGGCCAACTAAAGCATCTCTTGGTATTGACCTTGTGGAGGGGTCAGGGCAAAGTAACTGTTGCACTTGTTACTGAGATAGTAGGCAAATAGATCACAGCAAGGTTGGCGCCAACGGCTGAAAATTAGCATTGCCACTGCCGGATTGAGGAACCACTTGTGAGGAGTTAGAATAGTCCTGCTCAACCTGTACTCCCCACAATGTGCGTTACTATGACTGCCAAACCCTTATTGCCTCTCAACACGGGATACAAACAGGTTCCTCCTTGTTTGTTGACGCACCATATTACAGCCATATTGTCTGATTGTATGGAGCTCAAACCCTTGGGAAGTACATCCTGGAAAGTCTGCAATAGGAGGAGGACTGCTCTAATCTCCAAGACACTGATTATCAAGATTGGCCTCAAAGTGTGAACATGTATCTTGGATCATTCTCCCTTCAAAATGCTTCCCACTCCACCCTAGAAGGAAGGTGTCCATGGTCAGTACTGTTGTTAGTGTTTCTAGAAGAAAAGGTCTCCCTTGTGTTAATGAAGGTGAAGTAATCTACCATGTGATGTGTTGTATGCAAATTCGTGTAACTCAAATCCTGGCATACAGAGGCTGAATCTTCTGCGACCACTGAACTGCAAGTGTCCACTGAAGAATTCACATGTGGTAATAAGCCATGGAAACCATTAATATGGAAGAAGCCATGAGACCTAGCAAATATAGTATCAATCGTGTTGGAAGGTGGGGATGCTGTAACACCTGTAAAGTTGTTTGACATAGCAAACAAACTCTGTGTTGTGGGAGACTGACAATTTCAAGAGTGGTATCAAGGTGGCATCTGATAAATTCTATCTGTTGTGTTGGAAGAAACTGACACTTGTGAAAACTCACTGATATGCCCAGATCCAGGAAGCACTGGAGGAGATCCAGACGACGTACCAGAATATGTCTGGATGTAGCAGTCAGCAGCCAATTGTCTAAGGTAGGTGAAAACTTGGATCCTGAGTGTGCTCAACTGCGCCACCACCACCACTGCCATTACCCTGAAAAACACCTTGGGGGCTGTGGCAAGACTGAACCTCAGGACTCTAAAGTGGAAGTGATTGGCTCCCAGCTGGAAATTGAGAAATCCCCCAGACTGCATTCTGTAGATCTACTGAGCACATCCAATCATCCTTCCTAAGAGGAATATGGACCGATTTGTGACCATCTGGAATTTTCCTGTTTTATGAACTGGTTGAGATAACAGAGATCCAAAATTGGTCTTGGGTCCCCCATTTTCTTTGGAACTAAAAAGAACTTTGAATAAACTGTGGATCCTAGTTAGTCTTTGGGGACCTACTAGCTGACTTTCTAGCAGCCTGAACATCTCTAGAGCTACTGGTTCCCAATGACTGGGTGGAACATCGGGAATCACCTTCTTCTTTACTGGAGAACAAGATAAGGGAATGGAATAGCCTCTGGAAAATATATTTTTCAATCACTTGTCTCTTGTTAACTCTAGCCAGGCTTGTGGTGGGTGCAGAGATAAGCATACCCAGATTGCCTCCAGAGTGCAGCAGTCGAGCAAACCTTCAGGGACACTGATAAGGCCTCTCGGTAAAGAGACTACAGAAGTCCTGATTATGCAGTCTGCCTCTACATCTTGGGTGACATCCATTAGTAATCCCTCCACCTCTGCCACAAGGAGGTCTTTCGTCAGCAGAACCTGGTAAGAACGCTGTGACTTGCAAAACCACATTTCCTGTCCTCTGGCTCCTAGAACAAGATCTTTGAGGGGTGGACAAACAAATGCCTACTGCAGAGAGAGTCTCACCATCCTGTTGACTCCTGGTCAGGGTGTCTCTAACTTTGGGCCCAAAGAGAGTGGAGCCGTCTTAAGAGGCGTTGATGAAGGACATCTTAAAGCCTTCTGCAAAATCACAAAGACGCATACAGGCATGTTGTCTGACTGTAACATCTGTGTCAGCCTTCCTGGCAGAGACACTGGCAGTGTTGGAAATGAAATGCAGGGCTACATTAAAGGTTGACTGGAAAGTTGAAAGCTGAGTCCACAGTCTTTTGGACATCCAGAGACAAAATTCCAAGAAGAGACTTGGAAATTTATTTAGTCAAGTTCCTCTGAAATCTAATAATGAGTAAGATAGTTCTGTGACTTGAGTGTAAATGTCACTTACGAGTATGGCCGCTTCCCAAATAAGCCCAATGCCCTAGACTCTCCGTTAGTGGGGTGGACAGAGAAACTTTCTTCAGACAATTCCTTATTTGGGGCTGCCGCTACAACCATAGCATCCACCACAGGACCAGTTCTGACAAATCCCCAAGTTGAATGCATCCTCAAGAACTTTCTCATTATCCTGTCATCATACTCTCTCAAGCTACAAGACAGTCAGGTAGATGAAGCCACTGTAGAAGACCTGGAGTATTTTTTCTCCTGCAAGAATGGAGAGTGCAATCTGGGGCTTACTGGTAGTGGAGAAAACCGACGCTGAGCAGAGGTCAGTTAGGACTGAGAAACTGTCGGTTCTGTTCTCCTAGCTAATTTCGATGCAACTCGGACCGAAACTGACGGGCACTTGGGACTGATTAACTGTTGGTTCTGTCCTCCTAGTTAATTTCGATGAGACTTATACTGGAACTGATGGACATGAGGATCATTTAGATACAGGAGACTTGTCTTTATCCTTTTCTTTACATTTGCATTTCTTTCTCCTTCTCTGGGGGCTTTACCTGAAACTCAAATGCTGTCTTGTTTCTTGGCAGGGGAGAAGGAAGAAGGTGGCCCAGCAGTAGTAGTCCCAGTCTGTAGAAGCCCCTTCACCACCAATTTATCATGACAAGCTTGTAAAGCTATAGCACTAAAGGAGATGCATGAAGAGCAATGTGTCCCCAAAATGGGCAGAAATCAGGCAATAAACAGTGTAAGGATCCTGAGAGGGCAGTTTATGCCCACATTCTGAGCACTTCTTAAAGGCTTGAGATTCAGACATGATGAAACCTTAAAGCTAATTAGACAAAAAAACACTACACAGTATTATCAAATATTTAAGTCAAAGCCTAATGAAGTTCTAAATCATATAACAGCAATAAATCACAAAAAGCAATAAAAGTACAGTTTTGTACCTACCATAAATGTAGATGTTAGAGAGGAATGCATCTGCAGTCTTTACAAATGGGTTGTCCTATCGTCAGGCAGCCCTTCGGTCGGCCGGATTCCAAAGTCTGGGTCTGGCTTCGGCTGGTGTCGCACTTCACCCAACGTCATTGCGGCAGTTGTTCGGGTATAAAGGCATCAGCCGATGCCATTTTCCTCAGTGTTTCTTGCCCCAGATGCCAGGTGCCCTCTTGGATGGCTAAATTTGGATAAATGCCAATGTTTCCAAATAGTAGAGAGCAAACACATAAAATAAGCATGTATGTACATATATACAAACAAATACACCATAATAGACCCCCCCCCAAGCTAGCTGAAGATTGGCAAATACCCTAGGAGTACCTCAGAGGGGAAGGAGGGTGGGTAATCCTGACTGCAAATGCATTCCTCTCAGACATCTACATTTATGGTAGGTACAAAACTGTACTATGTCCTTCAAGGATGCATCTGCAGTCTTTACAAATGGGTAGAATACCATAGCTAAACTAGGGGAGGAGGAAATGAGAAGAGATTATGGTGTAGTTAGGATCCCTTGCAAAACAGCAGTGGCAAAACCAGCACGGGATCTAGAGTATAGAGGTAAGTTATAATGCTTGGCAAATGTATGCACGGAGGTCCAAGTAGCAGCCTCTATAATGTCCTTGGTAGCCACTCCTCGTAAGAAAGCTGTGGTAGTGGCTGTAGCCCTTGTGGAGTGAGGCCTGATGTTCTCTGGAGTTTTCTTTCCATGGTAGGAGTAACAAAATCTAATGCAATTTCCTATCCATTTGGAGATTGTCTGTTTAGAAATTGGTTTTCCTTCCTTTCCTGTTGCATATGCTACCAGAAGCTGGTCAGTTTTTCTATTGTTTTTGTCCTGTCCAGGTAGTAGCGTAATTGTCTGTGTACATCCAAGGTATGTAAGAGCCTTTCTCCCTGTTCTGTGGGTTGGGGAAGAATGTAGGAAGGTGGATAGCCTGATTTAAAGATACTCTGGATACCACCTTAGGCATAAATGTAGGATTTGTTCTCATGGACACTCTATCTTGATGGAAGATCAGGAAGGGTTGCACTGCCATTAATGCCTGTAGTTCAGAGACCCTTCTTGCTGAAGTTATTGCCAGCAGGAAAGCAGTCTTCCAGGATAAGTATTGTAATTCTGCTGTTGCTGCTGGTTCGAAAGGAGGAAGAGTCAGTTTTTCTAGCACAAAGTTCAAGTCCCATGCTGGCAATGGAGGTTTCCTGGGAGGTTTTACATTTTTAATTCCTCTCAGAAACTGTCTGAGCAGAGGGTGCGAGAAGACAGGAGGATCCAAGCTGTATTCTGCTGAAATAGCTGATGCATGTATCTTGATGGAAGAGTAGGACAGGCCTGTATGGAAGAGCTCCGCCAAGTAGTCCAGGATGTTGGCTATGTTCACCAGTGTCACATCTTGCCCCTTTGCAGTACTCCAGATGAGATATCTTTTCCATTTTGCTGCATAATTCTTTCTTGTTGAAGGTCTACGAGCCTCCAGGATTATGTCTTTAACCCTTTGGGATAAATTTGGGTTAATTGCTGTTATGTAATGTTCCAGGCAGTTAGCTGCAGAGTTTTAGGTTTGGATGCAGGATGTTGTAGTTGTTCTGTGTTAGCAGTAATGGGATCAGGGCAGTGTCCATATTTGTTCCCGGGACATGCTCCTCAGCAGTGGATACCAATGTTGTCTTGGCCAGTCTGGGGCTATCAGAATGATCCTCGGACGTTCCTCTTTGATCTTCAGAAGCACCTTGTGCATCAAAGGAAGTGATGGGAATGCGTATGCTGTCAGGCTTTTCCAACTGAAAGATAGGGAGTCCACCTTCCAAGCAAGTGGGTGGTAAGTCCTTGTGCAGAATTTCTTCAACTGGTGATTGAATGGGGATGCAAACAAGTCTATTTGTGGTAATCCCCATTCTCTTGTGATGGTTTTGAAGATGTCCGGATGCAGCATCCATTCGTGGGCATCTGTTGTAGTTCTGCTTAATATGTCTGCTAGAATGTTTTCCTTCCCTGGTACATAAATTGCCTGTAACTGAATGTTGTAGCTCAGAGCCACATCCCATAGGTCCAGTGCCAGCCGGCATAGAGGGTATGAGTGTGTGCCTCCCTGTTTGTTGATGTACCACATAACTGTGGTGTTGTCTGTCCTTATCAACTGGCCTTCTTGGAGAAAAGGTCTGAATGCCTGGATTCCCAATTTTACTGCCATCATTTCTTTTAGATTTATGTGCAGATGCAGCTGGTCTTGAGTCCATAGGCCTTGAATGCACTTGCCCATCATGTGTGCCGCCAACCGAGGTCTGAGGCATCTGTCGTGATGGTTTGTCTTGGTTGACTTTTGCAGAAGGGCAATCCTGTGTTTGATTGGCAGGCCTGAGCCCACCATAGGAACTCTTGCTTCAGGCATGGGATCATTGGAATTTTGGTTTCTAGGCTGTGCTTGTGCTGGGACCACAAATTCTTTAGGTACCACTGTAGCTTTCTCATATGCAGCCTGGCATGAGGGACCAGTATTATGCAGGATGCCATGAAACCTAGAGCTTGTAGCACTTTTCTTGCAGTTAGATGGTTCTGCTTTGTTAATGCCAAGAAGTAGAGAGGAAGTTGCTCTTTCTTTTCTGTAGTTAGAAATGCCATTTGTTTTGATGTGTCCAGTTCTGCACCCAGAAAGGTTATTCTTTGGGATGGAATCAGCCTTGACTTTTTTGTATTGACTGTATATCCCAGGGCTTGCAGCAGGTAGATGACTCTTTGTAAGTCTTCTGTTAGTTTGTTTTTGTTGTCCGCTTGTATCAAGCAGTCGTCCAGGTAGGGATAGATTTGAATCCCCTGAAGTCTGTAATGAGCGATTACTGATGCCAGGCATTTCGTGAACACTCTGGGCGCAGTAGATAAGCCAAAGGGCAATGCTGAGAATTGATAATGCTCTGATCCTGCAAGAAATCTGAGGTATCTTCTGCAAATTGGTCTTATGGGGACGTGCAGGTATGCCTCCTTGAGATCTAGAGTTACCAGCCAAGACTCCTTGCCCAGCATGGGAAGAAGTTGCTGTAGGGTCAGCATTTTGAATTTTGGAACAATGAGGAATGTGTTTAAAGCGGACAGGTCTAGAATAGGCCTCCATTTGTTTTCTTTTCTTGGTACCAGGAAGAGTCTGGAGTAAAATCCCTTCCCTTGCTCCAGAAATGGTACCTTTTCCACAGCACGCATTCTTAATAATTGAGATATTTGTTTTAGAGCTTCTGTCCTTTGAGTAGGTGGTAGGTTCGGCATTCCTCTCTTTCCTGGTAGAATATGGAAATGGAATCTGTAATCTTGGTCTATAGTTTGCAAAATCCATTTTTCTCTTGTAATGCAGTGCCAGTTTCTTGAAAATAGGGTTAGCTTTCCGCCTAAAGGTGCTTCTAGTTGTTCCCTGGTAGGAGGTGCCACTGCCAAGTCACTGTGGTTGAGTTGTTGTAGTGGTGGTGGCTGTATCCATGCCTCGTTGGTTGTTACCCTGCCACTGGCGACCCCTGTAGGCACCCCTGGATTGTTTTCTGCCTCTAGAGTGCCTATTCCTGCCTCTTTGTGCCTTAGAGGAGTCTGGAAAGGACCAATTCTTGGAGGGCCAGTTCCTGCTAAACCTTGGAGGTTGAACTTGCAAGAAATCTTTCACTGTTTGCACAGATTTTGCTTTCTCTTCCATCTTTTTTAATACCTGCTGTGCAGGGGAACCAAATAAATTGACCTTGTCCATAGGTGCATCCAAAAGTTTAGATTTGACATGGTCTGGTAATGCCTGTTCTTTCAACCATGCATGCCTCCTGATAACTGTGCCAGTCATGGCTGATCTAAAGGAAGCCTCCAGTGCATCATAGCCACATTTTAAAGAATGGTTACTAACCTGCTGTATGTTATGTACCATTTCTTGAACATACTTTTTATCTAAAGATTCTTCAGAGGACAGCTTTTTAGTCAACTGGTCAAGCATAAACTCTTGATATTGAATCATATGAAATTGGCAGTTCAAAGCTCTAGCTGACAAAGTAGCAGAGGTGTAAACTTTTTTACCCCATCTCTCTAAGGACCTGGATTCCCTTTCAGAGGGAGGGTTTTAGAAGAAGTAGCTGCTACAGCTTTTGGACCCTGGGAGATAGTCTCTGGATCTGCAAAAGGAGCCTTATATAAGTGGTGAT